>NC_068553.1:4262257-4535391 GCF_026212275.2 Microplitis demolitor
TTTGGAATTTTGTATTTTAATCAATAGTCAGTTTTTTTATTTTTTGTGTATGTATATGTAATTAATTTCAATCATTTTGAATATAAGATAATAAGTTTCTATCGTTAAATTTGAAAAATTTATGAAAATTCTGATATTAAATACGGTTGCTGAGGAATAACCACAAATAATAATTGATTTAATTTAATTCAGTGATAAAAATTGAAGATTTTTTTAATCTTATCAAAAACGTTAAATTCTATATCTTCTACACAGAAAATAGATTTCCTGGCGAAAGAAAAATTTTGTATTATGGAATGAAAACAAAAATTTTCTGAGGACTAGAAAAATGTTCTTGGTGCAAGAAATTTTTCTTTTTGCCACGAAAATTGTTTTTTTGACTCATGAATATTTTTTTTTTCTCCGGAGAAAACTACCGTTTTCAATTTCTAATATAAAACGTTCCTTAGGGCAAGTAAAAAATTTCTTAGAGTAAGTTAACATTTTATACGCCAAGAAATCGTTTTTCCTTTATAAAATTTTCGATCGCATCCTAGAATAAATGTCCTGAAAGCTTCATTGGCTGCATAAGTGCAACGAACGTAGTTCCATTTAGTTTTCTTCGAGTGTAAAATCAACGACAGAAGATGTATCATTTTATTATTGTTCGGAAAGATGATGATCTAGTCACCTATTAAAGCATCCGACTGAAATGCATTTTTTAAAATCTAGAATTATTATTTCACTATTTGAAAAACTTGTTTTATTTCAATTCTAGAATTCAATGCTGTCTATTGAATCTGATAGAACGAAAAAATTTTCGAACTTTCCGAATATACCCATTTGATAGATGATAATTTTTAGTTTAAAACTAGCGAAGTATAATATGAATATAAATTATGGTCAATTAAAAATTTTCCTTATCACTTAGACAAAAATTTTTCAATTACTATTATTATTTAATTGACTATCAATTATTGGTTAATCTCATTATTTTACTTATAATTTATTGTAGTTGAATAATGTAAATTATCAGAAAATTAAAAAATTTACAATATGATGGAAAAAAGTTTAAATATTTTTTAGAAATCCAGCCCCAAAACTTCCCGCTGTTTTTAAGCTCAAAGAGCTCGAAAATATTAATGTGACTATATTTTCAAGCTCTTCGAGCTTGAAAATCTTATTTTATGCGATTGTTTTTTTATGAGCTTTTCAAATTATAACAAGTTACGTTTTGTGCTAAAGTTTGAAAGTTTAAGAATCGAAAATTACTAATGAACAAGCGGATTTAAAATTATAATTTTCAATTGTGTTTAATAAACTAAATGTATTGACGCAGAAATCAATGTCAGTGATCGAAATCCAAATTTAAATGAGTTTTGGCTTAGGTCACAGCAATAATATATAAAATATCCGAGAAAATAATTAAAAACAGTGTTTTTTCGATTTTTTCGTTGATAATATGGTCTAAACTAAAATTTATCTGGAAAAAAATAATATAGAATGTTTTTTTTTTATTTTTTCAACGCTGATATCTTTTGAATTAATTAACCGATTTTGACGTTTGAGGCGCAATACGATGCGTTTTGTTGAGTTCTAGAGCTGATTAGATTTTGGCATCGATCGTTTAATTTGTTTTTGAGGAATCAATAAAAAACTAAAAGAAAAAAATTTTTTTTTGTAATTCACTAATGTTCTCGAGCCTACTTGATCAAATGATCTGAAATTTTCAAGAAAGTTGATGGCCAACAAGCTCTTTCGATCAACGCCTTAAATATTTAAATCGATTCATTAATTAAAAAGTTATAAACCATTTACACACACACACACACATACACACACACACATACGCATAAATACATACAGACACTCGGACATCATTCTGAAATTAATCAGAATATTTTCCTAGGACCTCAAAACGTCGACATCTGATGAAAACTCGATTTTCGAAAATCGGGGTAAAAACAATAGCTTCCCGAAATTTTTGAAAATCATCGATTCTCTAAGCGGGAAGTTAAAAAAAATTAATTCATTTTTAATTATGAATAAGATAGATAATTAAAAATCTGAAAACCACCTGATTTTACAGGCCAGCCCTAGAACTTTCCGCTATTTTCAAGCTCTTGAACTCGAAAATACTGTTGCTAATACGTCTTAAGCTCTTCAAGATCGAAAACGGTGATTTTGTAACTCCCATTGCAAAAATACAAACAATAAACAATAACAAAAGAAAAGAATGAAGTAAATTGTCATTTTTAATTTCTAAGAAAGTTGAAAATTTTCAGAAGTTCAGAAAGTTAGTGGTTTCAGTCCGATTTTCGAAAATCGAATTTCTAACAAATCTTGACGTTTTTGGAATCTAAAAAGCTATTCTGACGAATTTCAAGATGATTGCCGAGTTTATGTATGCATGTACGTACGAACGTACGTATGTACAGATTCTGTAACTTTTGAACGCATGTATACCAATCTTGATTTCTAAAGTGACATTCAATGCAGCTCGATACTATTTACAAGCTGTGAAAAATTGAGCCTGATCAGTAGGGTGCGTTCGAAGATATTCCAAAAATAAAAATTTTTTTTTAAAATGGTTTTCTTGAATAACTTTTAATGTGCTCAATGGATTGATCCTAAAACCTAATCAGCTTCAAAACTTTATAAGCCGCGTTGAATGCCACTTCAACCATCAGTATTGATTCATTCGTTCAAGAGAAACTGTTGTCGAAAGAAATAAAAATAAATTTTTCTTTAGTTCTTTTGAAATTTCTCAAAAACGATTAAATTAATCATTTTTAAAATGTAATCTACTATAGATCTCAAGAAAACGCGTCGATTGTCACCTCAACCGTCTCAATCGAGTAATTCGTTCTAAAAACATCATTGAAAAAAAAATGGTAAAAAACGTTTTTTTTTTTTTTTTTTTTTTTTTTTCGAAAACAATAGCATACAAAAGTATTTTTGAGCTCAAACATGTGGATACAACAATATATGTACGTATGTATGTAAATATTCTGGGTGCAAAAAGATTCCAAAATATTCTAACATGAGGAACTTTTAAACTTGAGATGGATTGGAACTTCGAGCAGAATTTTTTTGAAACTTTTGTATTATAATAAGAAAAAATCTGGGCGTCGGTTGACCCTACGAGCCAGCCCCAAAACTTTCCGCTGTTTTCGACCTCAAAGAGCTCGAAAACATTAGTGTAGATATATTTTCGAGCTCGAAAATGCTATCGCATGCAATTGTTTTTTTACGATCTTTTCAAGCTCTAACAAGTTACCTGTTATGCTGAAGTTCGAAAATTTAAGAATCGAAAATCATCAATGAAGCGGTTTTTAAAATTTAGTTCCTGATTATGTTCAGTAAAATAAATGTATTGAGGCAGAAATCAATGTCATGGATCAAAATCAAGATTTAAAGAAGTTTTGACTCATGTAAGAAACAATAAAATATGTAATATCCGATAAAAATATTAAAAACTACGTTTTATCGATTTTTTTGTTGATAATATGATTTAAACTGAAAACCAAGTACGATGACATTATATGATCAAAAGAAACCATAAAAAAGATGAGTTGGTATGATATCAGGCACATTTTAGTACGTTATATTATGATTTATCCGGAAAAAATAACATAAAATGTTGTTTTTTTAACTTTTCAACGCCGATATCTTTTGAACTATTCAATCGATTTTGATAGTTGACGTGGCAATCGGCGCGTTTTATTGAATTCTAGAGCTAATTAAAATTTGAAATCGATCGCGTCAGTCGTTTCGAAAATATTTAGAAAAAACCGTTTTTGACCATTTTTTTCTCTCGCGATAACTCTCGAACGAATTATCCGATTTTGATGTTTGAGGTGGCAATCGACGCGTTTTATTAAGTACTAGAGCTGATTAGATTTTGAAGTTGATCGTATAAGTCGTTTTTGAGAAATCAATAAAAAACTAAAAAAAAAAATTTTTTTTTTTTCGTAATTCGCCAATATTTTCGAGTCTATTCGATCAAATAATCTGAAATTTTCAGGAAAGTTGATGGCCAACAAGTTCTTTCGATTGCCACCTCAACCATCCAAATCGATTCATTAGTTCAAAAGTTACAAAGAGTTTACACACACACACACACACACACACACACACACACACACACACACACACACACACACACACACACACACACACACACACACACACACACACACACACACACACACACACACACACACACACACTCGGACATCATTCTGAAAATAGTCAGATTAGCTTCCTAGGACTCTAAAACGTCGACATCTGATAAAAACTCGATTTTCGAAAATCGGGGTGAAAACAATAACTTCCTGAAATTTTTGAAAACCGTCGATTTTCTTAGCGGGAAGTTAAAAAAAAAGTTTACAGTTAAAAATTAGGTCAGCATAGATCTGAATAGAAAATTTAATTCAGATATCCATAGATTCTTTATTTTTCATTCTCGGTGTGAATTGAGTTTTGGACATTTATTAAGTATACAAGAAATATATCTTAGTTTGTAATAAATATGATTGCTCAATCCTATACGTTTTCTGATTACGCAAACATAATTTCTATCATTTTTTCCTCACACACTATAGACGTATCAATAATTAATCATCTTTAATTATGCATTGACATTTATATATATTTTGAAATAAATGCTCACAATGAATGTCAATAAAAATAAATATATAAAATATTGCCCCTATGGAAAAAAACTTATGGGAAAAATGTGTGGTATAATACATATTTACAATGCACAAATATATAGAAAAATATGATACCTTGCATTTTTACCCATATAGTTATTTTGGCCGTTTTAAATATATAATAATATACTTTCATACTTACATGAACTTATAAATTTTATATGTATATTATACCATTTCGTAAATTATATATGATATATTTTTATAAATATAATTCACGGCATATTACATTAATGTATTTTATTTTACATGAAAAGTATATTTTATAAAATATAATAATTTTTATATGGTTTAAATATATGTTTTACGTCGTTTTATTAACATTTTTTCATATTTTTATATCCAGCCAAGTATTTCTGGTAATTTTTTTCTGCAAGTATGTGGAAGTGCGTAAGAGGATGTTATATATAGGTCGTTCTCATATTTTATGATATATGGCAGAAAATACATAATTTATATATATCAGAAAAATATATAGAAACATATAACGATTTACACTAGACTCGCGAATTTCTTCCAGTCCTCGGGGATAGTTGGAAAAAAATCGAGAGAAGGTTAAAAGACGTGATAATTGGTAATGGGGATACGTCTGTGTGAATCCTTCGTATATTTGTGCAAGAATAATGGATCTTTAAGAAACAGGACGTAATATACTAATATCGAATATTAATTATTTCAATCATCATATGAATATATGAAATATAGTTCTAACTTTTAAGGCGGTTCGGGACGTGTCGTCTGTTCACTGCGTTTCATCTCACAATACATATATATAGACAAACGATAGTACGTGACTCGAGAAGGATTAATCTAGATCGAGACTACACTTTCAAAAAACGTAACAAGCTTTTACTTGTGATTTAAAACCATTTAGCTTACCGAAATAATCTGTTATGTATTAAATAACTAAATTATTATAAAATAATTGATAATTTAGTTTAGATTGAAATATAATAATAATTTACTTAATTTTAAATATATTTCAAAAATTTTGGCAACACCGCAAAATTTACCACGGTTGCGCTTGCGTCGACTGCTCTATTCGTGTCGATAACGTGTACGTGTGGCTTATGTTTACAAGTAATGCTATTTAGACCGAGTGTTAGTTTATTGCTAAATTTTTGAATAACAAAAATAAAATGAGTCATGGAAAAAAACGTTATTTTTAACTACGTAAATATTTATGTTATGTTTTATAGTAAATAGTAAAAATTTTATAATACTTTCCTTTACCTATTTGACAATTTCGCTAATATATTTCATTGAAACTTTAAATTTTCCGCGTGACCCACCATTTACAACGTTGCCCTCGACATAACCCACATTTGTTATGGCTGACTATTTTTTTAAAATTTATATTTTTTAAACTGAATTAATTTTATTATTACTAAGTACCCTCAACTTGATTTTTTTTTTTTTTTCAATAATTTTTGAGATTTTTTTTGCTTACACAATAAATTTTTCAAAACTTTCTCATTATTTTTTCATCGTAGAATTTATTAATACAAGAGTAGGTGTGAGACAATGGAAAAGTTCTGGAAATTTCCTGACCATTTTCAGGGTAAAAATTCATCATGGTGCCTTACTGTTATCAAAGATAAGGATGGTAACTTCAAATCGTCATCAATAGATCTGAATGATATACTAGCCCATTAATTTGCAAGTAATTCTTGTAATAAAAACCACTCAAGAGAGTTCTCAAACCAAAAAACTGATACAGAAAAAATTAAATCCCCAGATGAATTAAATCACGTAATCAATAATGAAGACACAGGCGCACGGTCTATATAAACTCGCCATTTAGTTTAAGATAACTTAAAGATGCCATTAATTCCAGTAAATATACAAGTCTGGGTCCCGACAATTTATTAATACAACTAATAAAAAACCTACTACAAACAGGATTAGACTACCTGTTGCAACTGTATAAGTACATATGGACAGCAGATCAATTCCCAAAAATGTGCAAAACGGCGATTCTCATCTCGTTAACTAAGCCAAATAAAGATACTACTGTAGCTAGTAATTATATACTCATATCATTAATATGCAATCTGTGTAAAATATTAGAAGAGATGGTTAATAGACGAATAAAGTGGTATCTCCAAACTATAAAGTGGCTTTCCCCATTCCAATTAGCGCTTAGAGAGTTCCGGTCTACTACTGACCATTTAGATCATGTTCAAGCAGATATATGTGAGGTATTTACAGAAAAGCAGCAATGTATAGTAGTTTAGACTTAGAGAAAATCTGTGATATGGTGTGAAGATATAGTTAAAACCATACTATGGAAACAAGGATTCAGAGAATTCATTCTATTCTTCGTATATAACTTTCCTAATGATCGTCAAATACAATATCATATAAAGAGAATTCTATCAGAAACAAAAGAAATAGAAAATGGATTCCCACAGGGCGCTGTTTTGAGCATCATATTTTTTCTCGTAGCAATAAACGACATGCTGTCATTTCTACCAAAGCCAATAAGAGTAAGAGGATTTGCTGATAATATCAATTTAATCTGCACTGGAGTAACAGGAACAATTGTGAAAATTAATCAAGAGGGCCTTGATAAATTAATAGACTTGTTTGAGAAGACAGAGTTCAAATTCTTATCCAGTAAAATGGAGTACATGATATGCTCAAGAATACATGAAGACGAAGGCATAAAACTTTTCCTAGGTAATGAAGAAATCTATGAAAAAAATGAATTACAAATTTTGGGAATGATCTTTGATAACAGGCTATCATGGAAAGCTCACATTAGTAACCTAATATTCTATTGTAAGTTACGGCTTAATACATTGAAAGCTTTATTGTTCAAAAACCTGGGGAGCAAACAAGGACATTCTAATTACCACGTACAAAGCAATAATAAGATTGAAAATAGACTAAGGGGCTACAATTTATGGATCCACAAGTAAAAGTACGTTAGCACTACTTGATCCATTACAAACAACTTCACTTAGACTGACAATAGAGGCTTTCCGTTCTAGTCCGATATTAAGTATATTAGTGGAAGCACAAGTGATACCACTTGAACTAAGAAGAACTGAATTATCACGGAAATATGTAGCATCCAGCGTATGTTTTAAACAGGAACCCCCTGCAAAAGAACGTAGAAGATTCATGTATTGAGACAATGTGAATTGTTTTCATTATCCTCGGCCTTGCGGTTCTCATTTTTTCCCGTCTCGTTGCCGTCTGAAACGACTCAGGTCATAGTGCCGTGGTCACATGTTTAATTTTTACGTCGACGCATGTCCATACGCGTGCAGTGGGGACAAAGTCCTGAGGCTAGTCTTATACGCAAAGTTATCGGTCAATCACTTCGATCCTGGATCAATTAGTAATAAGTCGCCTAGCTTATTCACAATTGTAATATACTAGCAATTTACTTGCGATTCTATTAATACGGGCAATCTACTTGCATTCTTTGTTAATCGGGCAATTAACTTGCGTTACAGTTTGTATTACTAGCAATACTCTTGCGATCATACTTTACTGTTCTAGTTTATTAATTATTATAAATAAAGTTAGTTTAATTTAATATTACTGTACCTGACCAGCGATTTACTCGAGGTAAGTTGATAAGTTTTCACATATGGCGTCGTGTTTGAATAAAGATCTTCCTAAACCTCTGTTGCATAAAATAAAGACCATAAATCGAAATAAATTATTTACAAGTAATACAGTGTTACCGCGACACATACATGTGATACCCCCATGGGAAGAACTAAATGTTACAATAGACTTTTACATGTCTGAAGAGACGAACGGTAAAGAAAACACTCCAGCTATTGTTTATAAGAATTTATTCATGGAAGTATTAAATAAATATGGGGTGTATAGTCACATTTATACCAACGGGTCTATGCTTGAAGGAAACACTGGATGTGCAGTCGTCTGGGAAGAAAGTGTGCTGATGTACAAATTGCCCAAATCCGACTCGATCTTTTCTAGCAAAACTTTTGCTATCGACAAAACCATCAGTGAAGTTAACTGGAAACATATAGTTAAGTCCATGATATTCTTGTATTCAAATCCACCCTAGAAGCTATAAATGACAGAAGAAACCAAAATAGCATAATCCAAATCATATAACACGTAATTCAATCAATGGTTCAACAGGGTTACAGTATAATCTTAGTCTGGATACCATCATATCAAGGAATAGTAGGTAACGAAAGAGCAGACAAAGCAGCAAAAAAAGCAATTGCAGAAGGATTGGACTTTACATCAGAACCGGTTGCCATCGATAATTATAAAAAACAAATAGATCTACACATAGAGACTAAGTGGAACAACGTATGGAATAACTCAAAATCAAGTCGAAAATCTGTTAGACCACATACAATCAGTCTTCGAATATTTAAAATTTAAAAAACTATTACATAGAATATAATATTCGATTTAGTAATAATGTATAAAATTGAAATGTAGATAAGAAACTTTATGTAGTTATTTACTGCATAAAATATATCGAGCTCGCTAATAACTAAGTAGTTGGTACGGCCTTAAACAAAAATAAAATTAAAAAAAAAAAAATATCATCTTAATTTTTCATAAAACAGCATTTTTAGACGGCTTAAATATCGGGATAAAAGTACTAAGCTAGTTTTTAGATTAAAAAAAAAAAGTCAGAAAGTATTCCTAAAAATAATGTAAGAATTTATATGCGGCTTTAGGCCAAGCAAAAATTTTATGAAGACTTCTACGGAAAAAAATACTAGTACTGTGCTTTGAAAGAAAATTTTAGGTTAAAAAAGCTCTAACTATTATCATTAATTTAAAAATTTTGAAACAAAGTTTAAGACTGAAAATGGATTTAAGAGTCAATTGGAAATTAAAATATTTGTGTTGTGCTGTGAAATAAAATTTTATGAAAGCAAAATAAAACTGAATATAATTATTGATTTGATAATTCTTAAAGTAGAGGTTTCATACTCAGGAATGATTCCATAGACTTTGAAGGCTAAAAATATTGGTACTGTTCTTAAAAATAAATTTAAAATGAGAAAAAAATTTGACTATTGCTTTGACTATTGTTTTTAACTTAGAAATTATTAACCAAGAGTTTGGGACTTTAAAATAATTCTGCAGACTCGAAAGGCTAAAAATATTGATACTGTCTCTTGAAAAATGTTAAAAATTAAAAAAAAATTAAAGCTTTGTCTGTTTTTAATTTAAAAGTTATTTATTGAAAACTCCAGAGCATAGATTTTTCTTAAAATCATATCATATTGTTTCGTACGTTTTGTTCGTATTATTAGACATGTGATCTAGATTTTTACTTCTAATTTTTGGTTTAACGTTGGTAGCTCCTGACTTTGTTGAGTCCGATCTAATTGAAGTACTTTCCGAGGAAGAGAAATCATTGACATTATAAAGTTTAATTTGTCATATCAAAAGTCATTCTTATTTTTCCTTAACTTTATTATACCTGTAACTTTTTGATCTATTTCATCATCTTGGATTCTATCAGGGTCACATTTTGTCAGTATATTGTTATTGATCGAATCTTCTGTGATAGGGTGAAAATTCACAAATCGTTGTTAAGATTGTTAATAGTAATCGACAGTTGCCTGGTGACTGGTATCACCATTCATAGCTTATATATCGCCTGACTTTGGTATAGTCAATTAATTAAGCCCAGTAGTTAGCGGAAACCTTCTAAATTTGACGAATGAAGGGAAGAAAAATCACCAATTAACGTCAGAGGTCAGGTGACCACCAGTAGAGAGGGTAGGCCCAAACTGGGTATAAAAGGGGATGACTTAGCCCACAAGAGTCAGTCAGAGTCAGCAGTCTCTTTCCTCGAGAACAAGATCTCTGGGGAGCCAAGCTAAACGGTGGATGGTAGCTTGTTTAAATTAAGACGATAAACTTGCGATTGGTTGGTAACCAGCAAGTTCAGTCAATTAAGATTGCTTTGCGTCGAGTCCTAAGGAGCGTTGGCTGGTAGCTCGCTTCCTACTCTTTACTTATTACTTACCGTGAATCCAGCACCAGTATGATAAGGGAGCCAAGGCCAGGTGGACCAGACTCCGAGCAAGTGGCGCAGGAACCAAGGTTAAGAACCAGGGGGAAGTCGTGGCTGGCAGCCCGATTCCGACTGCATTGTTCTGTCAACCGCGAGGACACGGCGGGCGGTGTCGAGAGTCCAGGGGACTCGCACCATTTAGATATTAAGGTTAAGTATGTGTGTGAACTGGTCCTGGGAACGAGTGTGTGATGAGTCCAAGAGACTCGAGTGTGTACGAACCTAGACAGTACTAATAAAGATTAAATTACTTAGACTAATCGTAATTATTACTCTATCCACCTGTCTCAAATTTATCGATTCCGGTATTGGAAGACCGAGACAAATACTTCCAGTGGCACCCTTTATTAAGGTCGCTAAAGTAACCAGTTTAGCTCCTGAAGAAGAGGTTCCCCGTTATACTTCATTAGCTTGCGATTCTTTCATAAACTTCAATATTTTTATTTTTAGGATCTAGAATAATCTTGAAATAATTTTACGCGTTTCGGCATTTTTAAATTTTCATCAATGGTTTATATTTATTAAGTCAATTAGTTTTTGCCGTCCTTGTGCGCTTTATTTCAAATTATTTATTTATTTTTGAGTACCATAGTTGCGTTTACCACAGCGCTATGTACAGTAATACTATGGTTACGTTGTTTACCTATACGAAAGACTTATTTTTAAATGAATTTCACAAAAAATTTTAAAGTTTTTTGTCATTAGCTTCATTAATAATTTCTAAAAAAATGTCACTCTGAGCCCTGATCTTGTGGTCAAAATCACGCGAACGTGACATCATAAAATATGATAACTTTAAAATAAGTAAATCTAGTGACACTTCAGATAAATGGAAAGATAAATTTCATTCACTACAGATCTTACGAACGAGCGGTAAATTAAATATAGCTGATTTTTATTTGTCTATCTTTTTTTTTTAACTGAATAATGTTGAAATACAAATTATGCATCAAGAATTTTTATTTTTTTTTTATCATTACATT
This sequence comes from Microplitis demolitor, assembly GCF_026212275.2. NCBI lineage: Eukaryota > Metazoa > Arthropoda > Insecta > Hymenoptera > Braconidae > Microplitis > Microplitis demolitor. The sequence goes on from NC_068553.1 coordinate 4,273,981, forward strand.
CCGATGTATATTGTAATGTGTTTTAATAATAATTAAATAAATACATGCCAGGAATGGTTGATGGTTGGGATGTTTGAAGAATACCCATATTGAAAAATATAACAATATTTTTATTTGTCACAGCACATAATATCACTGGGTTACAAAATTAAATCGTTGATTTAATTTATTAATACTGTTAATTGTTTGAGCTCATGAATACGTAATTAATTGAATATAAATTATAGAATTGAGCTCGAGTAAATAATTGAAATAATTGAGATAGTTCAATTAAGTCTAGTTGAACACTGAGTTGATCGCAAAAATGCCATGAGAATAAATAACATGAATTCAGAGGTTACGGAGCGAAGTTAATAATTGAACACTTAATAATTATTTTTCAATATCACTAAATGCCTAAATATTTGAGTCCATTGAGTTCTAATGTTATTGATAACTTAATTTAATTTAATTGAATGAGATCGTAATAAATTACACTGAATTGAATTTATTTATTAAGCACGTGGTAGCATGATTGCAGAGGCTACCGAGCGAGAATTAACACCTAGTTTAATTAAAATATTGAGCATAATGATAATTATATAATTATAATATTGAGTCTTTTAGACTTTTAAGCACTTCAATGAATTATTTACTTAATAAATAAGCACCTGTAATGGTTGCCTTTGAAGTAAACCCTTCAGAAACGTGGTCGTTGATCACTCGAATTCTTGAGTTTATGAATATATATTATTTTTCGAGCTCTGGTGCCCAAAATTATATAAGTAATTATAATTTTGATGAGCTTGATGATCGCTTGATTTAATAAAATTATCATTTCAATTTATTACTTGGAGATGAGCACAAAATGATACAATTAAATTATAACACGTGTTTTTATTTGAATGTATATATACGAAAGATAATGGCGGCTGTCTTCTCGACGCGAGGCAGGAAACAGTCGATACGCATGATCAAATTTAAATTTATAGACTAAGCCCCAGTTGGTGCTGCCTCTATCTACCGGAAGTGCAACTACATTTGAATTCAAATCTAGTTGTGATTACGCGACATAATGTTTTACTGCGAAATCTATATATATCTAACAGTTTTGTATTTTTAACTATTAGAATATCATTCTTTTCTTAATTTATTTTTCCTTATATTTTTGAGTTTATTATATCTCGATTTTCAATAATTAGAGGATCAAGTATGGCTGGAGTCCCTCATCGTTGGTGTTGAAGGCAACGTTCAATTACTTGATGACGATAAAGAGAGGAAAAGCTAAGAAAAAAATACAGTTTCTTCGGAATTAAGAATCAGAAAAAAAGTTTTTAATGTTATTAAAAGCAACCAAGATACTTTGGTGACTCAAACACCAAAAGTCCTGGAAAACATTACTGCGCAAATCGATACGAAGGACAAAGACGAGTCCGATTCTCATGATTATTTATCGGGTCGTGGTTATTCATCGATGAAAAATGAAGGAATTATCAATTCTCAGATTGGCTCTAAAGTATAGATTGCTAAGGCTGTTATTCAAAGCAGTATAAAGAATGAAAATTTTTTATTAGTGTGCCTTTTATGTAAATCATCATCAAAAAGTAAAATTTTGAAACTATTTATACAGGAAAAAAAAAGATGTGTGTATCATGGGACACCCGAGAGAAGCTTAGCTCCTTTTCCGTTCTACATAAAACCCTAATTGTTCATTGATCAATATAATAAAATTTCGCTAAATACCAGTAAATTACTATTTTGGACTTTTTCGGAATGACCTTGAACTTCACCCACACTTGATGTTTTTTAAATTGAAAATTCTCAATTTCAAAAACAAACATTTTATTTTAGAACTGAAAAAAATACTCGTGTTTATTATATCAAAATTTGAACGATTATTTTTCTAGTTTTGGGAAAAAATAATTATTTTTGTTACAATTCAAAAATCCAATCGTGAATCATTTATTTTTTGATTATAGATTAATACATAAATGAAAATCTTCTTTGACTTATTTAACACTTTTAGAAATCTTCACGAATTTTTTTTTTTTCTAATTTTATTTTCGATTCTGATAACTGAAATTAGTAGACATCTGATATTCTTAAAATAATCAACTATGTAACTTTTAAAATGAATGATTTTTTTAAATTGAAAAAATTACAAAGGGAAAGCCCCGCAGTATTCATAAGATCAGTCTTGTTGCAACCATAGGTCATTTCTGTTGCACTGACAGGTTATTCCTGTTGTATTCACAGATCTATTTATTATGAAATAAAAAAAAAAACTTTCTGGGGACTGGAAAATAAATTTCTTGGTGCAGAAAATTTTTTCTCGCCTCAAGAAAATTTCAATTTTCAATTCATAATGCAAAAAAGCTTCAGAAGGCAAGTTAAAATATTCTTGGTGTAAATAAAAATTTTTCGTGCCAAGAATTTCTTTTTTTTCTGTGTAGCTTGTCCAATCCAACTATGATAACTATTTCTATGTGAGATAGTGAAAATTGCTAATAAGACTTATTGAACTTAAGTGTTCAATTATGTTTGATTTTAAGATCTTGTACGAGGACAAATTAAGTTAAGAAGTACTAAGTCTCCTCCGTAAAAAATTGAGTGACTTTGACACGAGACAAGACAACCAATCGAAGTCATCACTGCAATTGCTTCCGTCGATGATCCCCGCTCAGAAGACTCATTCGAAGCTTATAAAACAATCATCCACTTCATCTTCTTCTCTTAAAAAAGTTTGTTTAATATGTTGTTCAATGTATATTTTGTTCGTTTAGAAGTATCACTATTCCAGATACAAATTTCAAATAAAAAAAATTAACATTATCTTTTTTATTAGGTAGAGTTATTACTAAACAGTGATGTTTATATCAAAGATGATGATGACGTAAGATTTATTAAAACAAAGTTTGTTCAGGATGCATCGGAAATCGAATGTAGGCTTTTCAAAATAATTATAGGAGAAGATCAATTGAGCACAATGAGTCGAATGGGTGGAAATAAATGGCAGCCATTACCGTCTGATATCTGCTAGACAATTCACGGTAATGTTATGTCATCGGGAATGTTATCTATTGTATTAACAGCATTAATTAGAGGAGGTAAAGATGTTTTTTATTGATGAAAAAATCCCGATGACTGCTGGGCTCAAACCTGCGTCCTTCCGATTCAAAGTCCTTGATGCTATCCACTGCGCTGACATATATATGTAATCTTGTAAGTGAGAATATTACATTCATTATGATTTCAAAAGATAACGGATGAAGAAGTAAAAAATTCCCGCTGCAATGATTGACGTGATTTTTGTATAATATTAATTTGTACTTTATTTAATTTTTAACCTGTAAATAAAATATTTAAAGGGATGGGATTACTTTTTTTGTTGAATAAGGATATCCTGATGAGGTCCTGATAAGAAACTTGTCAGGTTTGCCCTAATAAGGCAAACCTTATATTAACCTGACAAGGTCCTCATGGTACTTCAGACAAATCAGGAAAAAATTCTAGTCGCGACGTGCCTGAAGTTTTTTTAATTATATAAATTTATTTACAAGTAAATGCCAATATGAAAATTTGTCTGATGAGAAAATAATTAATATTTACGGATACAATTTGAAAATGAACGAATAAAAAGATGTACGTGTAGATATTGTTATTATAAATACGTGTAATTTTTTTTTATTCTCTTCATATTGGTAATTCTTACACTGTGAAAAATTTCCAATAAATTTTACTATAGGTGCATTGTAATACTGGACCATAAGAAAACTGGTACAAAATTTACAAGTGTCCCATAGCAAAGTGTATGGACATAGGCCCCAATCGTGTCGTCTGCGCATACGTTTACTATGGGACACTTGTAGATTTTGTACCAGTTTTCTGATGGTCCGATGTTACAATGCAGCCATAGTAAAATTTAATGAAGATTTTTCACAGTGTACGGTTTAATATGTGTTCTGATAATTTGATTGTTAAAAAAAAATGCACGATTAGAGCATCTAAAAATAATATAAAGGGGTCAATTTTATCACTTTATATCAATATATGGATCATTCTCAGTTAAGACGTTAATCGCTTATTGATAAAACGGGGCACGATAAAAAATTTGAAAATTTATTTAAATTTTATAATGTATCGATCGTAACAATCATTCAAAACCTGTCTGCAAGGTGGTCAGTCAATGTATTAATTTTATCTTGTTTCATAAGAAATCAGGGGAGATACTCAATCCAGGGAAGAGATTCGATAAACAGAGTGCCATGTTCTGTAAAAAAACATAATAATCGAGTTTTTTTAATGAACTATATTGTGAATATATTTATACGTTAGATAAAATAACAATGTGCAACATTTAAACAATAAAAAAACAGTAAAAAAAATCTAGTTTGAAGTTTTCATATCTTCCCTGAATATCGTGTCTTTCCCCTGGCATGTACGAGACAGGGGAGATACACACAGGGGAGATACTTTTTAGTAACAGAAACAGAAGTAATGACAAATGTATTTATTGTACGCAATCAACCAAGAAAACTTAGAACCAGTACACAACAAGAAGTAAATATACAGATGAATTAAAATTTTTAGATAAATATTTTCAAAATAAAACTTACAACGAGAGAGACTCCATTCATTTAATCTCAACTGTATCCACAGAGTGTCAGTAATGGAATAAATAACAAAATGACTCCGCACCTAGTTCCAGTGGTGCTGACTCTAAAGTAAAAACTCAATGATGTTCATTCGAGGTCTTCAATTCCCGCGAGTCGGTAAACAAATGCCGATTTTACAGGAAAATAAACATGCCCGGGGACGAGACGCAAAATGTGGGGTACAAACTTAAACGTAATTTTTTATAAGAAAAAAAAAATGTCATGCAATTTTCGACGCTTGATTACGAGAATTTATTTAATTTATTCTGTTGAAATATATAATTTAAATAATCTATTTGATTTCTAAGCACTTTAAATTACTAATACATAAACAGAATCAGCCTGGGGACAAGCCAGGGTAGAGATGTTTTCTGACTTTGAGATGAAATTGTGACTAAATTAAATAAAATTAAGAAATGAATTTGAGTGACCACTTACATGAGCACGAGTTTTAAAAGATAATTACATTTTTTTTTAATAAATTTTTTTAAAAAAGATGATTTTTTACCGTGGACGTCAAATTTACGTCTTAACTGAGAATGACCCATATATTTATGAGAGAAATTGGTGAAGATTTAGTTTCAAAATTATAGCTTCAGAAAAGCAGTGGATGAAAAAAGTCAAAAATACGGGAAAAGCTATTTAAAATACACGCCAGTGCCACTTTTAAAATTTCTTGTATTCACATTTTTCGCAGAGATATCGATGTTGAAATTTTTAAGGTGTCTGATGTCTGCTACATTCACACTCATAATTATCTTCGTTATAATTCAAAATTAAAATTAATGATATATGATTTGATGCAACATTTTTTAAAATCTACACGAGTACTTGTTGATTTTTGTTTAAAGCTATATTATGAATGCTTAAAATACTGGGATCTGGATAGCTGGGAAAACTCAAATGATTGGTTATGTTCCTTTGTTTAATTTAAGTTTATAATTTAATTGTACATATTCACTTTATTAAATTCACATTAATTATATTATCACAGATATTATCTAATTTACGGCTATATGAACAATAGTTTGCAGAAGCGCGGTAAAAGAAAATTAAGTTTAGGTTATGCACATTCCTACCATGCGGATGAGGACTTTCAGCCTGGAATGAATTAAGCAAATTAAGCGAAAACTGAAACTGAAAACTGTTGGTAATGGATCTGAAATTACTAAAACAAATTAAAAAGTTATTAGATTAATTTATAGCACGATCGATTAAATTTTATCAGATTTGATAAGCGCAATTGTGTGTAGAAAAAAGAACGTGGTTTTATATACAGCAAAAGCAAAAAGCAATAAATAGTTGCCAATAAAATCAGCCAGAGGGCACCTATTGCACTATTGTAGCGACTGTTAGGTTTCCACGTGGCGTGGCTGGAAAACTTCAATTTGGTTTAAACTTAGCTTGATCGATAGCGCAGAGATCTACAGCGCGTGCGATCGAAGCGATGGCTGAGAGGAAGCGAGGGAAATTTGAACAATTTTTTTCAATTTTCAATTCTAGTTTTTGGAACCTATACAAAGTCGCCGAGCTTCGAAATTTTCTCATAGATTGGCCGATGCCTGGTTTGCAATGATTGGCCAATAAATGGCTAGCTATACTGGCCCATGCATAGTGAATCATTAGCAGCTACTTTTTTTGCTTATAAAAACGGCGCATAATTGACCATCGTTCCTTGACCAACGGTTTGATCGAGTGCTCTTGACACCAAGCTTTGGCCAATAATTGATTGGCATGATTGGCCAATGCATCCGACTGTCATGCTTGACATACCGTTATCATCCGGTATTTAGCCGATGCTCGAAAATTGGCAGCCCTTTACGACCCAGTAATGAGCCGATTCTTTTTCTTTGTATAGGAATTATCGCATATCTGGCATTTCTAAAATAAAAAATTATATAACTTTTAAAACAGATATTTTTTTTGAAATTGTTGCATTGGTTCATGACTTCAAAATAAAGAATGGAACTATTAATTTTCAAGTGATAATTTATATATATATATTTCATTAGTAAAAATTTACTCTTGTAAATTAACAGAAAAAGAAATACGAATAATTTCTTCAAGTTAAAGAAAATCATCTATTTCAAAAGTTATATACATGTATATATGTAGTTTATTATTTTAAGAATATCAAATGTCTGCTTATTTCAGTTATTAGAATTGAAAAAAAATTATAAAAAAAAACTCGAGGATTTTAAAAAATATTAAGTAAATCGAAGAAGATTTTTATTGTTGTATGAATCTATAATTTAAAAATAAATGATTCACGATTGAATTTTTGAATTATAACGAAAATAATTATTTTTTTACTGATTAGAAAAATAATCATTGAAATTTCGATAAAATAAACACGAGTATTTTTTTCAATTTTAAATTAAAATTTTTGAAAGTTGAGAATTTTTAATTGAAAAACCATCAGGTATCGGCTAAATTCAGGGTCATTCCTAAAAATTTCTAAATAATAATTTACTATTATTTAGCGAAATTAAATTATATTAATCAATAGATAATTAAGGTTTTATGTAGAACGGAAAAGGAGCTTAGATTTTCTCAGGTGTTCCATGACACACACGTCTTTTTTTATAATTTATCGTTTCCGAATCAATCTAAAAATTATAAGACGTCGGCTAAATCCAGATCATAAAAATTCTAGGTTATAAATAAAGAAATAAATATATTATTTATATGATTAAATAATTAAGGATAAAATTATTTGCAACGAAATTTTTTCATGTTTGCATGAATGAGAAAAATTGCTAAGTATATTCTCATGGAATACGCGGTTTTCATATGTAGCACTGTAAACACACTAACACAGCTAGTGACTAGTGACAGTATTGCGGGCAATCGCTGCAGCTTCGGTAAACACGAAAAAAATTTTGCACTCACTGTTACAGATAGCGTGCCTGTAGTTTTACTAATGCACGAATCTTAGACTTTCTGCTGCGAAATGAATGCCGGAGATACGTACTTTCGACCGAGGTATGAAAAAAAAAAATATATTTGTTGCTGAAATAGGACGTAGTCCTGAATCAGCTACAGAGTTTGATGCTGATTTAATATAGTAATCAATTTTGAACGAAAAAAGTTAAAAAATACGTTAGTTTGTTATTGAGCTAGTTAATTTTTTTAGATTATTTTCAATTGTTTGCCAAGCCAAGAATTAAACCTGAAAAATATGAACGAGCTATCACCCAACTGTTTGCCTCGATGAGACGAAGGAACAATTATTCAAAATCCACAATTAAATCTTACGCTAATGATAAAGACGCTATAATGACAAGTACAGAAAAATATAATTTCTCGAAACACATCTTCCATGAAAATCAGGCTCGTTAAGAAGACATTGACATTATAGATTTTCCAGCTGTAATAAACTATGAAAATAAACATACTAAGCGATCTTTTCGGCGATCAAGAACACCAACTACTCTCCAGCCAAGCCTTGGATTCACTCACCCGATTTTACTATCAATCCCGAGTAACACCATGTGATAGAAGTTATGATCTCAAACGATCTCAACACTTTTTTAGAAGTCGTTCATCACATAAGCACTCTTCATTTAATTATCATTAATGTTCAATTGAAAAATCACGAAAAACCTTCTTAACTGAATATTATATTTAAAAACGCATTGAATTATTATCTTACATTTCTCTTTAAAATACATTTAAATAGTTTGGTAGTATGCACGACTACCTATTTTTTTGTAGCTGCGTAACTTAATTGCTGAATTCAATTAAGGATTCTTAGGTTGTATTCTAATGTTATTTTGTTTAATGTTTGAATTATGTTCTTGAATGACCCTAAATTAAAGATGAATGGAAAGAGTGTCACCGTAGATTTATTATTTCATAAATAACTAGGACATAAGTGGAAAATTACCATAAAATGACAATGAGAAATTTCTAGAATAATGATTTCCGTCTAGTGAACTAATTTCAGATTTTCAATGCAAGCAAGATTCTTTATTCCAGGGTAAAGTCCTAATTTTACAGTCTCAACGGTTGTCAGAATTTTTATTCTTGTGTCAAAGTCCAATTTAAGGGTATCAAGAGTCGATAGGATTTTGATATCGGTCTATACAAGCAAGTTTCCAGAGTCTCAACAGAAGCCTTTTTTTATTTTGTTCTAGCAGCCCAATTGCAGAGTAACAGAAGTCACTTAAATTTCTATTTTGGTCTAAAGGTCCAAGTTCAGCCTCTCAACACTCGTTCAAATTTTTGTTATTGTCTGGAGATCCAATTTAAGAGTGTCAAGAGTCACTTGAAATATCATTTTAATCCAAAGGTCTAATTTGAGAGCCTCAACTGAGACTACAAGTTTTTTTTTAAACTAAAAGTCCGACTTCAGGATTTCAAATGATGCGTGAATGTTTATTCCAGAATAAAGGCCAAACTTCAGGGTCTGAACAGGTACCAGCATTTTGATACCAGTTTGTCGGCCCACTTGTAAAGCCTAAACAGTTGGTAGCAATTTTATTTCAGTCGAAACGCCCAAAACTAGACTCTCAATTGTAGCTATAATTTTTTTTTTTATTTACAAGACAAATTTCAGGGTCTAAACCGTCAGCAACGTTCTATGACGGTCGACAGGCCCAATTTCAGTGTGATAACAGTGGCTAAAATTTTTATTTCAGTCCAGAGATACAACGTTAGTTTTACAATTTATCATAATTTTTGTTCTAGACTGAAGACCTAATTTGTGTGTCTCAACAGTTGCCAGAATTTTTATTCCAGTCTAGAGGCCTAACTTCAAGGTATCAATGGTCTCCAGAATTTTCATTTCATTTTCAGAAGCCCAATCTAAGTTTCTTAACAGTTACTGGAATTTATATGGCAGGCAAGAGGCCCAATTTTACGGTCTTGACGGGCTCTAGAAATTTTATTCTAGGCTAGAGGACCGATTGCCTTAAGTAGAAATATATAGATAAATATAGACAATCTCTGGTAGATCTACTGAAAATCTGTCGCATATTTATAACTCACAGATCTACGACTGATCATCCGTCAATCTATTGATTCAAAATATTTATTCCGCAAACAGACTTCGGGAATATTTAATGATCTATGAGTAATAGATATGTGGTAGATCTTTGGTAAGTCTCGCGTAGATTTTATTTTTATATATTTTATTTTTACCCAGGCTGTTATAGAATGACTGTTATAAAATAACATTATTCAAGTTATCATTAAAAGCATTGATTGACACGGTAATTATATTATTGCTTTCATCCAAAGTAGTATAAAAACTGCAATTAACTATTTTTTTTCCTACAAATTTCTGAAAAGCTTTCCTTCAAAATATTAATAGCTATTCCATTAGATCTTTAGATTCACCAAATAATGCGAAAATAGTACAAGTAAGAGCACGAGAACTCAAAATTGCTACCGAGTCGAAAGTGCAAGCGAGAATCTCCATTCGTTCAGGCTATTCTTTGATTTGTCTTTAGATATGTCTACAAATTGCTCGAGTACAGAAAAATGAGTGATGAAAGAATTGTACATTGCTTCCTATACTCGGTAGAGATATAAGGAAGTAAAATTTAAAAATAACATAAAAAAGGGTCAAGTGAAAGAAAACCAAAGCCGAAAAAAATCGAGAGTACTATATATATTTTCGTTATAAATAAATACATATAATACAAAATTCATGAAAAATTATATATTGCTAGTCGTGGAACACTATATAAGTATCATACATTCGTCAAGATGTATAATTTCATATTTAATATTCATATATATTAATATATTTACCAATATCTTTAGATATGTGATGGAAAAAAAAAAATTCAATATATGCAAAACCATATATTGAAAAATATACTCAAATTGGTGACATACATTGTCTGATATTCTAAATACATATATGTTTACCTTATGGAGTTATCTCATACGGGTATTCATTAAAATATATAAATGATTATTCACATAAATAAAAATACATATAGTAGTGTAGTATTTTTATTATTCCGTAGAAGATAAATTAGATTTGCGATAATGCAATAAATTGCATTGAACACATGCAAATGTCGTGTGGGCCAAAGAGGATATTTTTGCCTCGAGCCAACTTTATGCGATCTTTTAGATAGGAAATACTGTATAGTAGTGTGTCATGAGAGTGTTCGAATGGGCAATAAAGGGTTCACACAACAACCAAATCTTCCGAAAGTGATTTAAAATTGCTTGTAAAATAAGCGAATAAAAGTAAATAAAAAATAAAGAATAAAGAAGAACAAGAAAAATAAAAATATAAAAGAACAAGAGAAAGAAGAAGAACATATTTGTGTCGCCCCCATAAATGCCACTGAGCGATTCTTACTCGTGCCGGACACAATATGGATCTCTTGTGGCGAACGCGCTTGTACGATACAACATTTAACTGGCGGATTATAAGCTATGAAATAAATCGCAGGTAAGATGTCAGATATTAGAATTTTTTTATAGTCTCTGAGGAGAATGTAGAATATGCGATTTTAAATATTTTAACGTGGAAACAAAATTCATCTACATGACAGTTGAATGGACTAAAATATGACAATAAGATACTTAATCATAAATAACACTAAATTTAATAACTTAATTTATTTAATTCAGAGTCAAAAACGAATAAATGAATTTTTTTAAAAATTAATGGATATTTGTAATATAATAATTATAGATTCCGTTTCAAGTTTCTTAATTTCAACAATATTTATAATTATAAGTCGATTTCAAAAGAACTTTTGGCATTTTTTTTTCAATACATCGAGAAAAAAAATTAATATTTTCAAGAAAAAAAGCTTGGTTTAAGTATTATAAAAAAACGAAAAAAAGCAAATTGTAGCTTAGAATTTCTAGTTTTCAGATTTAGACTTAAAAAACTTTTATCATGCACGGTTCCGGAGAAACCCTAAAAACAAACCACCGCAAAAAAAAAAAATTTGCAAATTTTTGCTCGCCTTAAAAATGGCGTAGGGGCTTCAATAAATTTTTAACTTCCCGCTAAGAAAATTGACGATTTTCAAAAATTGGGGAAGTTATTAATTTTACTCTAATTTTCAAAAGTCGGGTTTCCATCATATGTCGACGTTTGAAGGTGCTAGGATGCTATTCTGACATATTCAGAGCGATATCTGTGTGTGTATGTGTGTGTGTGTGTGTGTGTGTGTGTGTGTGTGTGTGTGTGTGTGTGTGTGTGTGTGTGTGTGTGTGTGTGTGTGTGTGTGTGTGTGTGTGTGCGTGTGTGTGTGGATGTAAACCTCTCATATCTTTTTAATGAATGAACTGTTTTAGATGGTTCTTGCAGCATTTGAAAGATTTCTTCTGAACCTAGATTTCCAGAAAATTTGAGATCATTTAGTCGAATAATCTCTGAGATATTTAAAACAATCAAAATAATAATTTTTTTTTTTTTTTTTTGATATTTCAAAAACCGTCGAATTGTTCAAGTCTAAAGTTGAATTAGCTCTAGAACTCGATGAAATCTTTTGATTGCCGCTATGAACGTCTAAATCGGATAATCCGTGTGAATGATATCGTCGACGAGAGAAATAGTAGAAAACGGTTTTTTGCAAATATCGACGAAACGGCTGAACATATCATCTACAAAATTTTAGTAGCTCTAAAATTCAATAAAACGCGCCGAATGTCACCTTATCTGTCTGAATCGCATTATCCGTTCGAGAGATATCAATTACGAAAAATAAAAAAAAATCGCTTTTTTTCGTTTTTCGTGAATATTTCGGAAATTATCGAATTTATCAATTCTATAATTTAATCAGCTCTAGAACTCGTCAAAAGCATTCGATTGCTGCCAAGAACGTCTGAATCAGATAACCCGTACAAGAGATATCGTCGACGGAATAATAAATGTAAAATCTACATCTGCTTTTTTCATTGAAGAACATCATAATTACTGAACAACATAACTCAAAACTAATATGTTCTTCTTAATGCAAGTCCTTGCAAGTGACTGCTTACAAATCATCATGTTCGCTCGTACCACAATATACTTACACGATGTAGATGCAACGTATCACGTAAACTCATTTTTGAGTTAATAATTAAACATAAGTGTGGATAAACAAAAACAGGCTGAAAACTCGCAGAAAGGTGAGAAAAAAAGCCTGTTAAAAGTGGAGCTTTTAATATTAATATTAAGAGCTCCATTTTTAACAGGATTCTTTTCTCACCTTCCTGCGAATGTTTACCATGTTCTTTTGTTAAAAAAAAAAAAAGTCGCCTCAAAATTACACACCCTAATATATATATATATATATATGTATATATATATATATATAAGTTGTACTTGAATTAAAGTAATGTTTTATTTTTAAAATGACGGGCTTTATTTCTCAAAAAGTTATAAATTTAATATGACCCATAAATGAATCATACTTGACAATCTTATTACTGTAGTATTCTTTAAAAAACAGAAATACTCTCAGATTCGTCTTACTTGGCTTTTTTTTCTCTCTAAAGAATTTTCAAACAGATACTATTATTAAATTCATGGTTTAAAAGTCAATAACCGTTTGACAAGATTATCAATGTGGCTTAAATTTACTACATCGTAACGATAAGAAAGATTATATATAACTGATTAGACTTCCTGTTGACATTTTGAATTAAATTCGCGCGACGCTAATGCCATTTTATCATAGTGGTCTTTCGTGGCCTTGAATTCAAACGAAGAACCGTAACTCAAGTGGAATATAGAATATAAAAACAAGAATCATCGCGCTCGTCGTTGGGTGGTTAGTCATTCAAATGATAAGATTATACATAATAAAATGAAAAGAAAAAAATGCAACGAACGCTTAAAAAAAGTCTTTGGCAATCTAAACATCTTGAAAAGATGAATAGGCGACAAATTATAAGAGCTCGGATTTATATTAATGTGATCTGCATGTTTTATTAATTTTTTTATTTTTATAGGATTAAAATCACACAACAGATAAAATAGATTTTTATTATGCATACATCTGGGTGGTAGATTTATAGTGATTATTACAATGATGATAGCTGTTTATATTCACCATCTTTAAGATATATTATATTATATTAAGTCACAACGCGACGGTTCAGATAATGAAATTCTTTTTATTTGATGATTTATTCACGATTCATTCTAATGAACGTAATTCCTAAATTAGAAAAAAAATGATTTTTTTTTTTTTTTTTTTTTGCACACCTCAAGGGCAGAAGCGCAGAGGGATTTTTATGATCGATCTATTATTTTCGACTCATTCACTTCCGGAGTCGAAATAATAACTTGATTTTGACTGTTGATTTGATTTTGGCTACACTTATTAACTTTATTTTGAATGGTTAAGCAAGTTGAAATCCTGTAATGCTTGTTTTTTCTGTTACTTCAAAAAGTACGCCAAAAGGAGGTCAAAATTAAGTTTCACTTTGTAGAGTATAATGATTTCTTTTTCTAAATTTATTTCAATTAAATTAATAAATTCGAATCAATCAGGATTTAAAGATTTTTTAACTTCCCGCCAAGAAAATCGACGATTTTCAAAAAATTCAGAAAGTTATTGGTTTCACCTCGATATTTAAAAATCGGGATTTCATCATATGTTGGCGATTGAAAGTGCGAGGATGCTATTCAGACATTTTCAGAGCGATGTGTGTGTGTGTGTGTGTGTGTGTGTGTGTGTGTGTGTGTGTGTGTGTGTGTGTGTGTGTGAATGTAAACCTCTCATATCCTTTTAATGAATGAACTTATTTAAATAGTTTTTGCGGCATTCGAATAATTTCTTCTAAACTTCGATTTTCAGAAAATTTTAGATCGTTTAGTCAAATAGACTCTGAGATATTTAAGAAATACGAAAAAAAGAAAAATCGGTCTATCGGTTGACCCTGCGGACAGCCCCAAAACTTCCCGCTGTTTTCGAGCTCCTTGAGCTTGAAAACATCGTTGTCAATTCATTTTCGAGCTCTTCGAGCTCGAAAATACTTTTGTATACCATTATTTTCGAAAAAAACCGTTGTTAGCATTTCTTTCTCCCACGATATCTCTCGAACGCATATACCGATTGAGATGGTTAAGGTGGCAATCGACTCGTTTCATTGAGTTCTAGAGCTGATTAGATTTTGAAGTCGATCGTACGAGTCATTTCTGAGAAATCAATAAAAAACTAAAAAATTTTTTTTTTTTTTTTTTTTTTTTCGTAATTGGCCAATATCTTCGAGTCTACTGAATCAAATGATCTTAAATTTCCAGAAAAGTTGATAGCCAAAAAACTCTTTCGATTGCCGCCTTAAACATCCAAATCGGTTTATTTGTTAAAAAGATATAAAGATTTTACATGCATGCATACATACATACATACATACATACATACTAACATACATACATACATACACACACACACACACACACACACACACACACACACACACACGCACGCATACATACAGACACTCGCACATCATTCTGAAAATAATCAGAATAGCTTTCTAGGACCTCAAAACGTCGACATCTGATGAAATTTCGATTTTCACAAATCGGGGTAAAAACAATAATTTCCCGAATTTTTTGAAAATCATGGATTTTTTTAGCGGGAAGTTAAAAAAAAATTTTTTTTGGATATTTTGAAAACTGCCGGATTGATCAATTCCAAAATTTAATCAGCTCTATAACTCGATAAAAGCTTTCGATTGCCGCGAAGAACGTCTCAATCGGATAATCTGTTTGAAAGATGTCGTCGACGAAAGAAATATTCGAAAACGGTTTTTTGCGAATATCATCGAAATGACTGAACCAATCATTCACAAAATTCTATCAGCTCTACACCTCAATAAAACGCGCTAATTACCACCTTGAACGTTTTAATAGGGTAATCCGTTCGAGCGATACCGTCGACGAAAGAATGAAAAAAAAAATCTTCGAGAATATTGCGAAAACTATCAAATCGATCGATCCCATAATTTAATCAGCTCTAGAATTCGATAAAAGCATTTAATTGCTGCCAAGAACGTTCCAGTCCGATAATCTGTTCGAGAGATATCGTCAGTTCGGCCTATTTAATAACATGAAAAATTTTTCGGCTACATTCCGGCCTCTTTCAATGAAATTTCCTAGTTTCAATGAAGTTTTCTAGTTTCGTGATTTCAGCCAAATTAAGCTGTTTCGGCCTTTTTTCGGCCAAATTTTTTCACCTGGGAAACACGTGTTACCACTACTTCTGCAGATAGCCTGTTCACTAGTACTTAACGATAACTCATTTGCATTTCGCGCACTGTTGTATTCTCTTCTGTTTCTTTCTGGGCAGTTCTTTGTGATGCTCTCTCTCTCTTATGACACTTGAAATATTCGACTTCCCGCCGAAAATTCTCATCCCGAGAACTTGACGCCTTTGGCTTTCCGCCATATTGTCCTCCGATTTCGCCTTGAATACATTGATCCTTATGCTGGCTTGACATGTTGGTCTGCGTGTCCCTCCTGGTATTTCAGAATTTTGAACCTGAGTTCGACAAGTGATCGTAACTCTTTCTGTGTTTCTATCGATGTCGCAGATACTGTGTAACTTTCTGGTAAGCTGTTCAACAACAAGATCATCAACATCTCATTGGCTATCTCTAGCTTGACTTCTCGCAGTCTTTTCACTGTCTCTATAAACTCAGTGATGTGTTACCTCACATCATCCCCCTCTGTTATCCTCGACAAAGTCAGCTTTTTCAACAAGTACGCTTTTCGCGCCGGTCCCCCAGATTCATACGTAACCTTGACCTTATCCCTTTATTAAAAGATCTGCCATAGTCCTTCGGTTTTTTTAACCCACGCTGCAATTTCTTCTGGTCCTGACGCTGGTTTGGTTTTTTCACCAATGACATACTCCCACGTTTTATGACTCATGAGAATACCCTTCATCTGCATTTTCCACGATCGGTAATTCTCTCTGGTAAGGGAGACTATTTTTATTGAAAAAGCCATTTTTACTGATCACTTAACAACCACCAAAAATTGACACTATCAACTTTTCCGCTAGTCTCAGCACACAATGGTTCTCCCGCCTAAAATGTTCGAGCTCCTACGACTAGTGTCTCACAAGACGATTTCCACGCCACTGTACGCTATCGAAACTTCTTGATATTTCCCGCGCGTTTTTCACGTACTTCTAATTAATTCCTCTATTTAATTAATAACCACTTTAACTTTTTTTCTTTTTTTTTTTTTTTATTATCTGGCACAGCCTGAGTTATCTGGTCCTGTACCAGATAGATATTCGTGGTTACAATGTTAAGTATATTACACGTTCTATTACAATGTATTATACACTTATCCAAACAATTAAAGGAACATAAATTTTTTATAAATTTTTTAGTGATTTTTGGAAGGCTGTATTTTTGTGAAAAATGATCGTATCAAAAAAATAAAAAAAGCAAATTGAAGCTTGAAATCTTTTGTTTAAAGATCTTTCAGCCAAATAATTTTCTAAGCCACGGTTTTTGCAGAATCATAAGAAATAGGGCGAGATAAAATTTCTCTAATTTTTTAGTTTTGTTTTTTAGGTCTACGGGGCCGGAAAAATTTTTTTCAAAACAACCAATTCCTGGTTTGTTTAGGGAATTTATTCAGCTACAATTTTTTTTTTTTGTTTTTCTGTACGACAATTTATTGCTGAGATATCTCAGCAACTAATGATCGCATAGTTATTTTAAAGGCAGTTTGAGAAACTTGAATAAATTCCCTACAAGCTCCATTTTCAATAAAAAAAAAATTTTATTTATCCTAGTATCAATTTGAAACACCCACAAAAATGGTCATTTTCTGGTTTTTTAGTCAACTCATCGCTACTTTGCAAATATTGATAAAAAGGTTAATGTTGCCAGGTGATTTTGCAGCTTAATGTACCCTCGAAATCCCTGGAAATTGTCAGATTGATCCATGGAACCGTTTGTCTATGCCGATTGCTCAAAGTTTTCCAGAACAATTAAAGGAACAAGTTTTATTCCTTAATTTTTGTAATCAATACCAATATGAAAAAACTAATTTTTTTCGGATTTTTTTTTCATTTTTACGTTAGTTATTCAGTAAATGTGACGTAAAGAGAAAATAACAAATTGTTTCCGAAAAACGAGATAAAACAAGAATTTTTTTACTTTTTTTTTATGTTTTACTCGGGGTTTTTTTATTTTTTTTTTCGTTTTTCGAAAAAAATTGTTTTTTTTTTCTCTCTCCCTCACATTTACTAAATAACTATCGCAAAAACGAAAAAAAAAATCCGAAAAACATTAATGTTTTCATATTGGTATCGATTACACTAATTATGGAACAAACTTTGTTTCTTTAATTGTTTTGTACAACTTTGAGCAATCGGTCCGGGCAAACGGTTCAATGGATCAATCTGAAAATTTCCAGGGCTTAAAAAGTGCTTACGGAATTTGTGAATAGCTCCTAAGCAAGAATTACATTTTATGTCACTTAATTGAATTTAGAAATTTGAACTTAGAAATTTCATTTACTATATCAATGATCTAGTGCAAATATTTTTTCTGTGCATCGTGGGATTTTTAAAAAAACTTGGATTTTTCATTATTCATTAAATTTGTCTTTTATTTAAAATTACACGAGATAAATCCGGGTCTTACTTCCAAAAACCACCCCTCCTCGATTATTTTAGAAAAACATTAAATTACAGCTCATAACACGCATAACAGTACAGTACATGAAAGGTGACGATGAAACTATATAGACAATGATTTTTTGAAACCGGGCAGAATTACCCTATGTGGCTACTGTTCCATTTTGGGATACTTAATACTTTATTCTAATTTATTAAGAAGTAAAAAATAATATTTGAATAAATTAAACAGTTTGATTCAACAAGTTTTTCTTTTTTAAATCAATGACATCTAAACTGTAATTGTAATTCAATAAAAATAATTTTTTTTCATACCGATGCCGAAAGTTCATATTCTGTCCCTAATTTGCGGGATGAAAGTGGTATATTCTAGCCCGACTAATAAAATTAAAAAAAAAAGATAATCGCTATATTTGTTCCCAGCTTAATATAAAAAAAAAGTTATATTGTTCCTCGGCTATCAATTTTCATTGACACGTTCAACCTAACCCAAGCTAATCTGTTACGTACATGTTAAAGTAAAGTAAAATTAAAATTTTATGGTATTGTAATTACTTAATGTTATGATGTTTTTATAATAAAGTATATTTATGAATAAATGAATGGAAAAAATTATTTTGTTTAATGATTAATGTCAAAAAAATCATCTATAATTGAAATAAAAGTCTGATAACTAAAAATACAAATGAAAACATCTGTCAAAAATTAAAGCATAATTATTTAAAAACTTTATTTATTATATCGAAAAACAAAAAGCGCAATTATAATTTTTATTAATTAATTAGAGTAACGTACGTATAATAGATAACATGAGTAAAATAGGTAATCAAGAAACACTAGATATTGTTACTTTTAATGATATAATAAAAATAAAAAAAATCGTAATGATAATTATATTATGATAATCTTATTCTGTCTCGTCTTTTTTGACATAATAATAATTATTAATTGCAAGTTTATCAATTTTACATTTTTCAAATTTCATAAAGTGACTTGGAATCATTGATTCTATTTCATTCGGCATTGCATTTTCATTATCGAGCTGTTTTACTGGATGATTTTTTAATCGTTTAGGCGGTGGTTGAAAGAAGTTAGCGCTTCTTGATATATTATCAGTATTGGAGGTGGTTGATGTAGAGCTGTGTGTTTCTTTTGAATGTTTGGCTGTCGTGTTTGAAACCTTATCACTAAAATTATTGCTTCCTGAAGGTCGAATTGGAATATCAGCATTTTAATCAGAAGACACAAAAGATTTTACAATTACTGAGTCCAAATCCTCGATTGACTTCAGTATAATTCTTTTATTATTTGTTTTTGAAGTTGATGGAACGGCTAGACTTTCAGACTCAGTGAACAAAGTTTTTTCACCAGGGATTTCAAATAAACTTCCAACCAGTAACTAGAAACCAATAACTTCCCGAATTTTTGAAAATTTTCGATTTTCTTAGCGGGAAGTTAAAAATAAAGATATAGCAAATATTCATGTATGATAGAAAATCCACCCGTAAACGCCATGTGAGAATATAAGCTGGATTCTCACGTGGATTTTTTTGACAAAGAACTCATGTTTTCCATAAGGTAATAATTGATTTAAAGATGATAAATTAATCATCCATAATTTTATTTTATTTTTCTCGCTGATTTAGCTTGTAAAGAGACTTGAACCATAAAAATTAATTTCCTACATTTTACATAATAACAATAACATGTCATTGTGGACAAATATTTTTTGGATTTTTTAGTTAATTGGAAAATCAGTCATATTATTAATTTTTAAATCGATAATTTTTTTTGTATTTAAAATACAATTAGACTTTTGATCCTTCATAAATAAAACGATATTTTTTTTTTAACGCCGGAAAAAATTTAACACTATTACCGATATTATTTTAATATCGTTTTCAGTGTCACATTGTTTTTTTTTTGACAGTGTATGATCATTATGTAGATGATTAAATGTGGGTGTACGTGAATGTACTTACAATAAAGTTGCCGGAGATAAACAATTGATACGTATTTGTCCGATGTTGACATAGGAAATTTCACGATATAAACATAGGAATTTTCCCTTATATATAGTAAAAAAAACGTTGAATTAAAAATTGATAGAAAAACAAGGATTTGATTGATCCTTCAAGCTATGCATCGACAAAAAAGATGTAGGTGAGAGCAAAGACCTTCCAGTCATGTAAAACATAGCGGGGCGTGCAAAAAAATATCACTATGGACCGATTTCTCCCCCGACACTGAATCATTTACATAATTGGCTTTTTTAATCATTTTTGTCGTCTTTACTTTGACCAAAAAAAAAAAAATGATTATCAGACTATAAGGTCGACGACATTAAAAAAATATCTGATGATCGTTCGGCAGTTTGTATATTCGTAGTCACGAATTTTAGTATCGCTCTCTATACTCGTTGACTTTGGTCCAATCACACGTGGCTCCTTTAATTATGCATCAACGCCGATGGATCGACGGCGCATCGTACCCGCGATCCGCGCTTTAATTTGGGTTCTGTCAAGGAGAGTTTTGCTAGACCACCGCCCGAGGCTGAGTATGTGGGAACACGCGCTGATGGGCACCAAGGATCATGGACCGGTATATGGGTGGCCGTCTACTACATTTCTTCGTGTCCTTGGTCTTGGTCAAGATCAACCCAAACTCTCATGCTCCTTCTCTCCCTCTCTCTTTTTTTAATATAATGTTAAATACTTTAAATCTTTGTTTTAAAATTAATAATATTTTTACTATCGACATAAAGAGAAGGGAAGAGAAATCAAAACAAAATAAAGCAAATAAATAGTAGTCTCAGCTGATCAAGTGTAGAAGGTGACTAAGAGATTCGACTACTTCCCACGCAAAAAAATTTCAAAGCCAACACGTCTATAGAGTTCACTCGCTACTAAACAAAGATCAGATCCTTACTACATATGTATTATAGTATTATATATTGAATTTAAAGGACAATATGAACGTGAAATGTTTAAACTGGACAATACCAATATCTATGACTGCAAACATTTCACATCTTACAATAACCACGTAATGCTAAGCCGTCATTTTTTTTTATTTTACCTTAATCTACTTCTAATATATGTATTCGAGATTACAAATACAAATTTATTTTATGACTTTTAGTGTTGATGCTTAAAAAAATCTGAAAAACCGTTGACCCTGCGCATCAGTTCTAATATTCGTGAGTAAGATGAACTGTGAAAGGAGTTACAAATCACACCAGAACAACGTAATATATCACATCTGGGTAAAACTAAGAAAAAGGGTAATTTTTCAACATATTTACGTAAAAACTTCGAACGCCCACCCTGTTCACTGGAAAGAAAGTTGTACTTTTCTCTTATGAGTGATGTTCTGTTGAGTTTGACGTGGTCCAAGTAGTGTTGATCTGATCCATTCGTACTTGCGCAAACAGAGTTTATGCTGAAATAGAGCACGATAATGAATTCTATTTGCGGAGATATATGTGGGTCAATTTAACACTGTTTTGATGACTTCAAATCAAAAAGAACATAGCTATGAGAAAACAACTTTAAAAAAATCTAAAAAACAGTTGGGCCAAAAATATATACATTTTGCTGAAAAAAAAATTTCTGTCCGACGATATCTTCGGAACAAATCAACCGATTTGCACGTGCTTTGCAGCAATCGAAAGAGCTTCATGAGACGTAGGTTTGATCAAACTAAGAAAAAAATCAATCGAGTGATTTATGAATTATGCAATAAAAACTAAAAAAAAAATTTTTTTTTAATTTTTTTTTTCCGTGTTATTCGTAAACTACTTGACCGATTGATTTCAAAACCAATCAGATTTAAGTCTTGATGAGCTTTTCCGATTGTCGCCAAACATGTTCAAATCGATTCATTCATTCCATATATATCGTTAGACAAAAATTTGTTCACACACTTCCATACACACTCGGACGTCCATTCGGAATAAGCTAATGCAGTCTTAAATCTAATGAGAACTGAATTTTCAGCGCCGATATCTTTTGAACTAATGAACTGATTTTGACGTTTAAGATGGCAATCAGCGCATTTTCATGACTTCTAGAGTTGAATAAAATTTGAAATCTTTCAGTTCAGCTGTTTCGAAGATTTTTGAAAAAAACCGTTTTTTACCATTTCTTTCTCCAACGATATCTCTCGAACGCATTAACCGATTGAGGTGGTTTCTTATCATTTTTATAAATAAGTACAAATCCTAACTTTTCTTCTTTGTCATTTAAGAAACAATAAAATATGAAATATCCGATAAAAATATTAAGAACTATGTTTTATCGATTTTTTTGTTGATAATATGATTTAAACTAAAATCCAAGTTCGATGACATTATATGATCAAAAGAAACCATAAAAAAGATGAGTTGGTATGATATCAGGCACATTTTAGTACGTTATATTATGATTTATCCGGAAAAAATAACATAAAATGTTATTTTTTTAACTTTTCAACGCCGATATCTTTTGAACTAATCAATCGATTTTGATAGTTAATGTGACAATCGGCGCGTTTTATTGAATTCTAGAGCTGATTAAAATTTGAAATCGATCGCGTCAGTCGTTTCGAAAATATTTAGAAAAAACCGTTTTTCACCATTTCTTTCTCCCGCGATAACTCTCAAACAAATTATCCGATTTTGATGTTTGAGGTGACAATCGACGCGTTTTATTAAGTACTAGAGCTGAATAGATTTTGAAGTTGATCGTATAAGTCGTTTTTGAGAAATCAATAAAAAACTAAAGAAAAAATTTTTTTTTTTCGTAATTCGCAAATATTTTCGAGTCTATCCTATCAAATAATCTGAAATTTTCAGGAAAGTTGATGGCCAACAAGCTCATTTGATTGCAACCTCAACCATCCAAATCGATTCATTAGTTCAAAAGTTACAAAGAGTTTACATACATACACATACATACACACACTCGGACATCATTCTGAAAATAGTCAGAATAGCTTCCTAGGACCTGAAAACGTCGCCATTTGATGAAAACTTGATTTTCGAAAATCGGGGTGAAAACAATAACTTCCCGATATCTTTGAAAATCGTCGATTTTCTTAGCGGGAAATTAAAAAAATTTTTTTTATAAAAATCCTTGCCTTTAAAGTTAGTATTGGAGTATCATGTAGTGCGAGTAAAACAAGCTTTTTCCTTCATAACTGACCACACCATCGAACAATGCATAAAAAATCAGTAATTTGATTTTTCAGCATGATTTTGTTGTGTCATTAAGTAATATGCTACAAGAAATGTATACAAATATCTGCAAGTTGGCAAATAAGGACAAGTATTTGGATTTGGTCGGCAGAGGCAACTAATTGTATTCCGGATTTTTCGGTTTCTTGTAAAATCTTGTGTCTAAAAACGTTTCATTTAATTGTAACCATTAAAAAAAAACTAAAAACTGATAAAACCATCAAAATTGAGAATTTTGTCCCAAGTTTACCAATGGGCTCATTGACAAGGGTGGCGTAGATGTATTCTGCCTTAGACCATCTCTATACTAGTTCAAGTGAAGCCAGGACGCTGCTATAAGCTCGACCAAAATAGCTTGATATCAGCCGGATGTGACAAATACCGTTCACCTATACTGCAAGCTCCTTATGTGCCTCAAAGTTGTACGGTGATCAAAATGACTCGATTGTGTGTGAAATTCAAACTTATTCAAAGTTACAATTTATTCGCTTGTCTTAAATGCATTATTTGTACAGTCCATTGCCTGTCATTTAGCAATAAATAGAATTTATTATAGAAAAAATTATTTTTTTAGTTATCCCACAAAACAACAATCAATCGACCTTGATGTTCAACTAATAACGATACATAGCTCAGCTAACAATTCTAATTTTTATACTTTCGACCTGATTTTTGTCCATCCACCATCAAACTGAACAGATTGAGTGACTTTATTCATATATATTACGGGTTTTGTGATTTCGAAACTTTAAAGTGTGAAGAGCGAGAAACTTAACCAGTCTCGTAATCGGATCAAAAAAATGTAGTTTGAAATCAGTTGAATTAGTGTAGTAATAACTTTAACGACTTTTTTATTCGACAGTTTCTAATGCTATGCTTTTCATGACTTAATCCCGTGTATACCCGTAAAAAATAAATCATAGCATAGCCCAAGTAGCTATTTTGTCCGAAATTCAACGTAAATCTGCGGGCAAAACTTGACATTACTGACAGTCGTTTCCCCGCAGATTGACGGCAGTTTTCTCGAAATGTCAAAGCCTTTAGTGAAAGAGTCGAATATTGCCCTGAACTTGACGGCATATTGATTAAAATTGTTTCTCCGTAACTTCATTGTTGAGAAACCTATGGTTATCTTGAATATATGCCATACATCGAGTATGTATGGAAATTGGTTGTAGATAAACATATATGGATCACATATGATCTGTGTATGGTTCATTTTCACTTTGTATATAGATCATATTTATTCCATATGTAGATTATGTATGGCCACCTTTTATATGTGGCCATATATGGTTTATTTTTTACGGTAAGCAAAATGAAATAGATTCCCATGTACATTTTTTTAAAAAATATGAAAAATTAAAAATCAATATTTTGATAGTGTAATTCTTTTACATTCTCCTAAAGACGCTCATGATTTTTGTAGATTTAATGTAGCAGGATTTAATTTCATGACTAAATCAATTATCATGCTAAAATACTGAAAATAAGAAGATTTTGCATCAAACTATCACTCAATGCCAAACAATTCTAGATTGTATTTTATTATGTTTGAGAATTATTGATAATGGTACTTAAATAACAAATATATGTCAATACGAAGCATTGTCTGTACTCGATAACTATAAAAATGATAATTTACTACGCCAGGTAGTTGCATTTTTCAGTGCCATTAGATTTTATTTATATTTTTTTTTTTTTTTTTCATTAATATGTAGCATCAAATGATGATCCGTATGCATAAAATATAATTTGTGAATTATGGTAAATTTAAAACGATAAATTAAAAAATGATGAGACATAGTATGTACTTAGTGAATTCCTATCAGCCGGTTAGACTAGATATTTGCTGAGAATCCGCATAAATATCGAGGTAGACCAAGGCATCGTATACACATATAATACATATGTATATGCTGTTTGTTGTATAACAGGGAGGATCGAAAAATTATGCCGAAATCCGATGGTTAGAATATCTACGGCCCCGTCGGCGCTTTGGTTTTACTTTTCTCATTCTTCAGTATTCGGATCGATACCTTTCTTTTTTGTTTTTTGATGGCTTATGGATACACACAAATAGGTTTGCAGGCGCCTTTTTAACAAGAATAAAACACAGAGGACCCTTGTCGACAAGGAAATACTTGTGTCTGGTACATAATCAATTTAGTGGAGATTTTAAACAATTATTTTGCAAATTTTTGAATCAATAATAAAGTAATAAAATTTGTGTATGCTGAGAACTTTCAAGTAAAAAGTAACTTAGGGATATAAATACTAGCAGCAATTCTATAACTATGTAGGAAATCAGAGTACGACGGCGCTCGTCAGCCGCTGATTATTTTTTATGGTTTTTGAGGACCTGGTACTAGTTGTTTTGATCTTTCTTGAACAAATCTATCGTAATTTTGCCATAATTTAAAAAAAAACTTTTCGGGGCACGACAAATCTTCTCCAAAATATGATAAAAGTACAAATTTTTGAGACAAAATTTTTTTTTTAAAGAACTGCATCGTTTAATTTTACGTGTATTGAATAAATCATGGATTATTTTATGATGCCATTTTTAAGATGCCATTTTTTTTTAATCTTTCAAAAATTTGTTTTTTCTAATGTAGCGTTGCATTCTTCAATCAAATGCTTATAAAACAAACCTGTAATGATTTATCACTATTACTGAAACAATTTATTCCTAGCAGGATGGCCTCTATCATCGCAACGAAAATAATAATTTTAACAAGACACAACTAATATTCTTCGTGTAATCCATATAATAGATTTTATTATTGCTGAGTAACATAAAACATTTCTATTTAATAAAACTTCTACAGCATCCAATTTTACCCTGAACATTATATTGGGTTCATAAATTGCTTATTAACTCTGAATAGCAACAAAATTTAATGTTTATTGAAAAAAATATTTGTAAATTATATTGAACTTATAAATCTAGACTGTGGAAAAATGTTTGGATATACTCCTAAATACAAGACCTATTTTAATGTGTGCAACGGGTACAAAAAATTCGTTCGGTTTTCACTGGGATTCGAACTTACGCCTGGCTAGTGATCAAGTTTGAGAGACCTAAATCTTACGCGTTAGAGTAGTGAAGTACTTTTAACTTCCCGTTAAAAAAATTGAATATTTTCAAAGAAACGGGGAGTTATTGGGGTCGGTCTGATTTTAGAAAACCGGCCGAGGAAAAATGTTTTTAGCTAAACCAATGCATAGTTCGTTCAGCAACTTGATTTAGCTCTAATTCAGTTTTTTTGAACCTTGTAGGACAATTTGTCGCAGAGGCATCAGTCTACAAATAAAAAAGGACCCTTATTGATTTGTTCATCGATACCTCAACTACGAATAATTTTACAGTAAATTGAAGAACGGCGTTAAAAATTTGAATGAATTCCCTACAAGTCCATTCCATCATTTATTAAAAAACATTTTTTTTTTATTTTTAACATTCATTAGAAGTAAGGACAAATAAATGGCTCATTTTGGTTTTTCAGTAGATCGATCATTATTTTGTAACTATCGATGGAAAGACTATCACAACCAAGTAATTTTTTCGCCCAATGTACCTGTGAATTTTAATGTTGATCCATCGATTCACTTTTTTTGGGTGATCGATTAAAGTTTTACAAAACAATTAAAGGAACAAGGGCCCGCCCCATAACTTCCCACCGATTTCGAGCTCGAAGAGCTTGAAAACATTAGTGTAAATATTAGGGTGGGCCAAAAAAAAAAGAACTAATTTTTTTTCTTTAGTTACCGTGAAAATATCGTTGAAGATAATGAAGAAAAAATTCTGGTAAAGTTTTAGTTCTTAATATTAATATTAAGAGGTGGCTCATCGTGATTTTTGATTTCCCATTTAAATAACATGGAAAAAAAAAAATTTTTTAGTTTGGAATTTTTTACCTCGGCAATGGCTCATTGTACGAATAACCTCAGCATACGTTTTAGTAAGGAATTTAACGCTCGACAAAAAAGCTTTCTCATCATTTTTCGATAAATTCATCTGTTCAAAAGTTATTCGAGCTCGAAGTCAAGTTAGAGTAAATTTCGAGATCTTTTTACTTTCTCGGCGAAACTATCGGGCTTATTGTAAAATGTCATTGAATCTTTTTTGTAGACAATTTTATTGCCTGAAAATTGTCTCCAATAAATATTTTTTAAATTTCGTTTTTTTTTCTTATTTACATTTCAATGCCAAGCTCCTAAAAAAATAGTGTTCTGATCGATTTCAAGAACGTGGCATTAAAATGGAAATAACTAGAAAACAATGCAGAATTTGAAAAAAATTGATCAATGATAATTTGTAGGAAATTAAATTGTCTACAAAAAAAAATCCATAACATTTTACGATAAGCCCGATAGTTTCGCCGAAAAAGTGAAAAGATCTCGAAATTTACTCTAACTTGACTTCGAGCTCGAATAACTTTTGAACAGATGGATTTATCGAAAAACGATGAGGAAGCTTTTTTGTCGAGCGTTAAATTTCCTACTAAAACGTATGCTGAGGTTATTCGTACAATGAGCCATTGCCGAGGTAAAAAATTCCAAACTAAAAAATTTTTTTTTTCCATGTTATTTAAATGGGAAATCAAAAATCACGATGAGCCACCTCTTAATATTAATATTAAGAACTTAAACTTTACCAGAATTTTTTCTTCATTATCTTCAACGATATTTTCACGGTAACTGAAGAAAAAAAATTAGTTCTTTTTTTTTGGCCCACCCTAGTAAATATATTTTCGAGCTTTTCAAGCCGGAAAATGCTATTACATTTGATTGATTTTTATGAGCTTTTCAAACACTACCGAAGTTACGTTTTATGCTAGAGTTTGAAAAGTTAAGAATTGAAAATCATAAATGAAGAAGCGGCTTTTAAATTTTTATTCCCGATTATGTTTCATGAAATAAATATTTCAAGGCAAAAATCAAAGCCAATGATCAAATTCAAGATTTAAATGAGTTTCTACTCAGATTAGAGCAATAATAGATAGAATATAAAAAAAAAAGTATTGAAAACTGTTTTTTCAATTTTTTTGTTGATAATATTATGACAGAGAGACTAATCTTGCCAAGTCTGGTCGCACCTAGTATTATAGTCGAATATTAGGGCGCCACTGGAAGATGGACTCGGCCTTCCAGAACCGGATGTTATATGATTTTATTTTAATTAAATTAATTTTATTTATTGCTCAGGGTCGTTTGTAATATTTTGTGAGTGAGAAGAGGAATCGTAGAGTAGGCTGAAATAATGTTAATTCAAATTTTATTTAATTTAAGCACCTTGTTTTATTTTCTTACCCTGTGACAATATTTATTTCTTATGGCAAACTAATTCTACTTATGACAAACTAGGATTCTTATGACAAACTAATTTCTTATGACAAACTAATTTCTTATGACAAACTAATTTCTTATGACAAACTAATTTCTTATGACAAACTAATTTCTTATGGCAAACTAATTTCTTATGGCAAACTAATTTCCTCGTCTCCTGGACGGTTACTTATGACAAACTAAATTTTCCTCGTCCCCTGGACGGTTACTTATGACAAACTAAATTTTCCTCGTCCCCTGGACGGTTACTACACCCACACACCCACTTAAATTATCTCGTCCCCTGGACGGTAAGCCTTAACTTCAATTTAAAAACATCCCCTGGATGTATAATTATTTAAAATAACCTTATCATGTCCACCGGACTTAAATCACAGACACAGTTTTTCTTTACTTAAAATTATTGACTCTACTTTACTTTACTTAATTCATGACTTCATTTTCTTTTACTCAATTTCTAAACTCGACATAAAAATTTCACCAATAAAATTTCCAGTATAAAAATTTCACAACTGTAAAATGAGCGAATAAAACTAATGGATCTGGTTTAGGCGAGTTTTGTTAAACAATTAAAAATTACACAGATTTTATTATAAATTAAATTATAGATTTATTTACACTGATTTACACCTTAAAATTATGAGAAATATATACAATAGCGAATGCAACTAGATAAATTTATACGCGATAGCGAATGCAACTCAGATATTTTATTCACGTATAAAAATTGACACGTGGTCAGTAGCGGTTACTTCAATAATAATTAATTAACAATTAACTTATTATCACAAGAATAATTTATTTATTCTCAATAAATAGCAGCCTTGATTTACTGACTAAGAATTGAGGATAATTTAGCGTAGCGATTTGATTTAGTTTCACACAAGTTAATAAGCGAAGCGGTTCAAGCACGAGGTTGCACGTAGCAAAGACACGTTGTAGAATCTTTGAGCGAAGCGGTTAGACAGATAGTTGTAGAATGAATATTGGTAGCGTCGTTGAGTTGTCGAGAAGCTTGGTGTCGACGTGGCAGCCTTGCTGCATATAACGAATTTTCCTATTGGCTTAAAAGCGCGCCAACAGGTATCAGTTGATAGCGAGCTCTCTCATAGGCTGACCAATATAAAACGAATTTTGTGATTGGTCAGCTTGTAGCGGGTTCTCAGGACGTCTTGACACGATCCTGAGTTAGAAATTGTATGTGCCGGGCCCAAATAGCGAGTGACCCGGCACTATTCTGACCTTCAGTCAGTAGCGAGCTCGGCTTCTTCCGAACCGAGCGGAAATGCACGAAGCTTGATTTAAATTAATCAAGCTCGTGACTGAACATTCTCCCCAGCGCTGGCGACTGTGTCGACTGGATTGTCTTCTGGAGAGTGCACTGGTAGTACACACAGCTTAGCGATTGGTCGTACAAGTTCCGTGGTAGCGGTCTTCAGCGTGACTACTCGAGTCAGGCCATCTCTGCCTGGATGTAATGCGAGTACTCGAGCAAGCGGCCATTTTGATGGTGGGAATCTTTCATCAGTCAACAAGACTAATGAACCCACTTTGATGTTGTTTTGCGGATTATGCCACTTCGAAATAGATTGATGACGTTGCAGGTACTCTGATGACCATCTACTCCAAAATCTCTGGAACATTTGTTGTAATTGTTGCCAGCGTGACAACGTAGCTGAATTATTTTCCAGTAGCGAGGGCCCAGGTACGGCGATTAGTGGTTCACCGATGAGAAAATGTCCAGGAGTTAGAGCGGTTAAATCTGCAGGATCTTCAGATAGCGGAGCGATCGGTCTTGAATTTAACACAGCCTCAATTTGTGTTAAGACTGTAGCGAGTTGGTCGTAAGTCAATAGCGATTCACCAATAGTTCGTATGAGATGGAACTTGATTGACTTTACGGCTGCTTCCCACTTGCCACCAAAGTGGGGAGCACTTGGTGGGTTGAACTTCCAGTCTGTGCCATCTGTAGCGAGTAAATACTGAAGTTCTTTTAGCTGTCTCGATCCTGCTGCGAATTCTTTCTTTAGCGTGGCGTCTGCTCCTACAAAATTTGTACCACAGTCCGAGTATAGGATACTGCAGGCGCCTCTTCGACTAGTGAATCTTCTAAATGCTGCGACGAAAGCGTCAGTAGAGTAATCGGTGACAATTTCAATATGTATAGCGGACGTAGCGAGACATACAAACACAGCGATCCATCCTTTATAGGTTTTGGCACCTCGACCTTGGAAAGTCTTCAGTGTTACTGGCCCAGCGTAGTCTATTCCAGTGTGTAAGAATGCTTTAGATGGTCTTACACGAGCGGATGGCAATTGTCCCATTAATTGTTGTGCGCGAACACCTCTATGTCTCGTGCACACGACGCAGCGAAGAATGTGTGATCTGACTGGAACTCGACCACCTTCTATCCAGACAGATCTCCGTAGATCAGCGAGAGTCAATTGAGTTCCCCCATGGTATGTTCTTCGATGCGAATGATCTATCAATAGCGTACTTAAGCGTGATGACCTTGGTAAAATAGCTGGATTTTTCTGCTCATCATCCAGCAGCGAATTCTTCAAGCGACCGCCAACTCTGAGTACTCCGTTGTAGTCGACGTAGGGAATCAATTTAGCGAGATGATGACTTCGGTGTAGAGAATCACCATCCTTCAATAGTTTCAGCTCTTGCGAATAGTACTGACTTTGAGTATACTTGATCAGCAAAGTCTTAGCGAGTTCCAGGTCAACTGTAGAGAGTGGTGTGTCCAGTGTGGACTGTGGCACTTTTTTAAATTTAGCGATGGCACGAAGACAGATTCCAAGCGTGCGAAGTAAAGGTGACAACTTAGAGAATTTTTCTAGTAGCGTGTATAGCGGGTGTGAATCTGCCTTGAAGATGGTAAAAACCAGACCTGGACGTTCTTCAAGATGTGATACCGTCTGCGTAGGGATATCAAAAGATGGCCAGTTATCTTTTGATTGACTGAGCCACTTTGGTCCCGTCCACCATAGCGAATGCTGTTCTAGTTTGGCTGCTGTTAAACCACTTGAAGCGCAGTCAGCTGGGTTAAGTTTTCCAGGAACAAAATCCCAGTTGACACTTGGTAGCGATTCTTGAATCTTGGTAACTCTGTTGCGAATGTAGACTTTCCATCTAGCTGGGTTGTTTCGTATCCACGTTAAGGATACAGCGGAGTCTGTCCACATGAAAACTGGAACGTTTTCAAGTTTCAAAACCTTCTTGACGTAGAGTATCAGTTGAGCGAGTAAGACAGCGGCATTGAGCTCCATTCTTGGTATAGTTATAGGCTTCAGTGGTGCAACTTGTGTTTTGGCACACACTAGCGAGATATTGGAGCTTCCAGTAGCGTCAGTAACTTTTAGATAAACTACAGCAGCCGTAGCGAGTTGTGAAGCGTCAGAGAATCCATGTAATTCAATTGATACACCATTTTTAACATGATTCCAGCGAGGTATCTGAATCTTCGAGATCTGATGTAGTTCATCTCGAAACAAATTCCATTCTTGAAGAAGCGACGGTGATAGCGTAGCATCCCAGTCAAAGTTCTGCAGCCAGAGCTTCTGCATGAACATCTTGGCTCTCACGATAATCGGTGCCAAGAAACCCAGTGGGTCAAACAAGCGAGCAATTTCAGATAAAATTGTGCGTTTAGTTGTTGGTGATGCTTCTGGAAGCGAATATCCGAACTGGAATTTATCCTGTGTTGAATTCCAGGTTAGCCCGAGCACTTTTACTGTAGTATCCCCAAGCTCTCTTGGTGTATCTTCTTGGGTTTCAACTGGAGCGACTTGAGAGAGTAATTCGGTTGAATTACTTGCCCACTTGGCAAGCGGAAAACATCCTGTGGCGCACATATTTTTTGTGTCGAGAGCAACTTGGATTGCCTCAGCGAGTTCATCTGCACCTCCATAGATGTCGTCAACGTAGCGTGTATTAGTTAGCGGTTCGACAGCCTTCGGAAATTTTTTCCCTTCGTCTTCAGCGAGTTGTAAGAGTGCTCTTCCAGCGAGATATGGAGCCGATGTTGTTCCATAAGTAACAGTAGCGAGTGCAAATACTATTGGGATGTCATCTTCGTCAAACCAGAGTATGCACTGTAGATGATGATCTTCCTTGTCAACTGCAATCTGACGAAACATTTTTGTAACGTCAGTAGCGAATAAATAGCGATGGCACCGAATGCGAATAAGTACATCACTGATGTCAACTTGGATCTTTGGGCCCACATGAAGTATCTCGTTGACAGATACGCCAGATGTAGTTTTCCAGGACCCATTGAATACCACTCTGAGCTTGGTGGTAGTGCTCTGCTCTTTCAGAACCCCATGATGAGGCAACAGATAGCTGTTCGGTGGTAATTCCTTTAATTTCAGACGTTTCATGTGCCCCAAGTCTTCATACTCCTTCAGGAAGTCGAAGTACAACTTCTTGTAGACTGGATCAGCTTCCAGTCGTTTGCGAAGACGTAGTAAAGCGTATTGTGCAGCTCTGAGCGAATCACCCAGTTGACTTGGCGAAGATTTAAGCGGCAAGCGAACGACATATCGACCATCAGACTGTCTGTAGTGTGTATTGACAAAGTGTTGTTCACACTCTTCTTCTTCTTCAGTATAGCGTGTAGCGAATTCTGTCTGTGGCTCTTCTTGGTACCAAAACTTGGTTAACAAGTCTTGTAGTTGATCATCAACAGCGACATGATGACCATGAGCGGTCAATTTTGATGTAGCGGTGTCCACAGATCCATATATGATCCAACCAAGTGATGTTGACTGAGCGATTGGGTCATTTTCACTTCCTTTTCGTATTTTAGCGTTGATTATATGTGCAGCTGGTGCTGCACCCAGAATGATGTCAATAGGTCTTGATGTCAAGAAGTCTGGATCAGCGAGTTGTAGCCCAGTTATATGCGGCCATTTCTTCTTCTTAGTTAGCGTAAATGACGGTAAGTTTACCGTCAATAGAGCAAGCACATGAGCTTGGATGGTAATAGAAGCGTTGTTGTGTAGCGAATGCAGCGTCATCTTGCATGACCCAAGCGAATGCCCAGCTGACACATTACCAATTCCACGTAATGGTACAGCTGCTTTACTGAGTTGAATATCCAGCTTCTTGATTAGCGAATGCGTCACAAAGGATAACTCCGATCCTTGATCAATAAGTACACGGGCTGTACATGTACTTCCTGTTAGCGAATTCAACTTAACAATAGCGGTAGCGAGTAAAACATTGAGCGAATGAGCTGAAAGCAGACTAAGTTAGCGAATTCAAAACAAAAGTTACCAAAATTGGAACTATTTGTTACCTGGGTCAGCTACAGGAGCGTCCTGTGCTGGTTTAGCGGCAGCACCATCGTCAAGATGAGTCGACGTGTGATGTGGCTGATCACAATGGCGGCACTTCTGCTTAGTCCTGCAGTCAGCGTAGCGATGGCGTCCCAAACAGTTAAAGCATAAGCGGTAATGCTGAACAATCGTCCTTCGGTTCAGTGGCGACGCCTTCTGGTAGCTGGGGCAAAATAGAACGAAGTGCTTCTCCCTGCAGATTGGGCACATGCCCGGTTCACTCGTACGCTCCTTGGGAGTGAAAGCGACGTAGCTAGCGGAACCGGTGGATGTAGATGGCGTTGATCTAGCAGGAGTAGCGGATTTACTGCTCCCAAACTTAACTTGTTTGGTTGTAGCGGCTGACTTAGCGTAAGACTTTGGTGATAGTGGTCTCTCACTGGTACTCTTAACTTGCGTTGAGGTTATTTTAGCGCCAATCTCTGAGTTTTCCCACGCACGAACCTTGGCCTTGAGCATATCGTGCAGCTGTTGGTAAGTGGGAAACTCATTGGATAACCCAAGCGAAGCCATCCATTCCACCCTCAGATCTGAAGGCAAGCAGCGAACAGTCAAACGAATTAAAAAGGGGTCCAACTCACCAATTGGAATTCCCAATGCAGCGATAGCGTCCAGCGATTTTTTGTTAGCGAGTAACAGTGCGTCCAAATCAGCAGCAGAGTGTGAAGTTAGCGGTTGGCGATCCAGCAAATCATCGATATGCATATCGAGCAATCGACGTGGATTTGTGTAGCGAGTATTCAGCAACTCCCAAGCGGGTTGGAAAGCGTCATCTGTGATCTGGAGATTAGCGAGTAATGCAGCGGCCTCACCTTTTACCTGCGTCTTCAGGTAATGCATCTTCTGAGACCCAGTTAGCGAATCTTCATTAATGACGAGAGACGTGAACAAGTCCTTGAACGAGTCCCACTCGTCATACGACCCTTGGAAAGTTGGCAGCTTGATTTGTGGCAGGTTAGATTTATGCACTCCACCAAAGTAAGCGGTCTGATCGTGATTAGCGGGCTGAACTTCATGAGCAGGTTCTGGAGCGGGTCTAGCAGCGCTGAGTCTCACTCTAAGAGAGGTATAAGCAACGTTAGCGGTTTCATAAGCGTTACCTGTATGATATTCGTTGGTAATGATCTCAGGTACGTCTTCGTATAGCCTCTCGTGAGTCGAATTGAAGCGGTTCCACAACTCCGTCAGGATAGCGAGTTCAGCGTCAATGGCGGCAGCACCTTGGGTAGCGAGTACAGCGTCAGTCAAGCGGTTGGACATATTGCGCATCGTGTCGATGCGTTGCATTTGAAGAGCAATTTGAGCTTCGGCGGCCATCTTGTTAATACGTGGCACACAAAATGGACGCGATGACGTGAAACCGACGCTAAGTTTTCGATCTTTTCTGTTTTAAAAGTCTTTTTACACCGGTGTGTAAAATAGATCACCCTGGGCAGCACTCTAGCAGTGCTCAGCAATGCCCACGGCACTTAGCGATTTTCACGACACAGAACTGACACTACACTTTTTTTTTCTCACAATTTTTTTTTTGATTTTTTTTAATTGTTTAAATTTCGCCAAATCCGGCTCGAAGGACCAAAATGTAAAATGAGCGAATAAAACTAATGGATCTGGTTTAGGCGAGTTTTGTTAAACAATTAAAAATTACACAGATTTTATTATAAATTAAATTATAGATTTATTTACACTGATTTACACCTTAAAATTATGAGAAATATATACAATAGCGAATGCAACTAGATAAATTTATACGCGATAGCGAATGCAACTCAGATATTTTATTCACGTATAAAAATTGACACGTGGTCAGTAGCGGTTACTTCAATAATAATTAATTAACAATTAACTTATTATCACAAGAATAATTTATTTATTCTCAATAAATAGCAGCCTTGATTTACTGACTAAGAATTGAGGATAATTTAGCGTAGCGATTTGATTTAGTTTCACACAAGTTAATAAGCGAAGCGGTTCAAGCACGAGGTTGCACGTAGCAAAGACACGTTGTAGAATCTTTGAGCGAAGCGGTTAGACAGATAGTTGTAGAATGAATATTGGTAGCGTCGTTGAGTTGTCGAGAAGCTTGGTGTCGACGTGGCAGCCTTGCTGCATATAACGAATTTTCCTATTGGCTTAAAAGCGCGCCAACAGGTATCAGTTGATAGCGAGCTCTCTCATAGGCTGACCAATATAAAACGAATTTTGTGATTGGTCAGCTTGTAGCGGGTTCTCAGGACGTCTTGACACGATCCTGAGTTAGAAATTGTATGTGCCGGGCCCAAATAGCGAGTGACCCGGCACTATTCTGACCTTCAGTCAGTAGCGAGCTCGGCTTCTTCCGAACCGAGCGGAAATGCACGAAGCTTGATTTAAATTAATCAAGCTCGTGACTGAACACACAACTATTTAATTCTTATTTATTTTCCCTGATTTATTTAATTCATTTATTAATTTTCACTGTCTTATTTATTTTGATTATATTTATTAATTAATTAATTTTGGTTTTATTTTAATTATTAATTAATTAATTTTCCACTGATAATTTTCCCATTAATATCTAATTCCAAAATTTATATATAATTAATTTACTCCAAATTTCTGATAATTATTTTCATTATGTATTTTAACACTCAACTTAATTCACTGACAAAATAATCCATCCTTAACTTTACTCGAGACAATTTTATCGTAATTTTCTAGCGTCTTACTTTTGATTTTATAATTTTAATTAGAATTATTTTAACATTATTTTATAAATATTTCATGACTAATTTAACGACTAGAATTACGTCTTAAATTTACTGGAACATTCGGCCGGTGAGTTGGCGTCGCAAGGCCTTAATTTACGATCTTACACGCGGACAATTATTTTCTAGAGCGGCCGACAGGCCTGAATACTTTTATTAAGTTATTGAATTTAATTAAATTTAATTATCAAATAATTTACGCGGAAAATTTATTTTATTCCAGCCGAGAGGCCTCGAATAGAATAATTCTTTGAGTTACGACAGAACAACGAGTACCCGGCAAGATTTTACGGAAATTTCGAGGGCGAATTCAAACTGGCCGACGGGCCTTGAGATACCGATCTAAATTACGTAACCAGTAGAAAGATGCTAAGTAATCAATTTATAATTAATTCGGCCCTCTAATAATCAAATTAGAGGCCTTAATCAATTATAAATTTTACCTTACGAAGTCCAGACGCGCCGAGTAATTTTCTGGTGCTCCTGTCTTTGTTCTGCTGGTGATGTCTGGGCCTCTCGAGTTTTTCCGCC
The DNA here is from genome assembly GCF_026212275.2 of Microplitis demolitor. Lineage (NCBI taxonomy): Eukaryota > Metazoa > Arthropoda > Insecta > Hymenoptera > Braconidae > Microplitis > Microplitis demolitor. Next base: position 4,311,391 of record NC_068553.1, read on the forward strand.
TCTCTCTCTCTCTCTCCCAAATCAAATTTTTCAGTTTATAACCTGTCAATGAACAGTACGTATTAGTGTTGTATTAAATAATTGCTTATGATAATTATCGGCCTAAAGGCCTAATAATTTACAAAATAGAAAAATAGGAATCAATAAATCGCCTCGTTCCACGTGAAGCGTGAACGGACGTATATATTTACCTTGATGATAGTTTTCGCCTGGTGTCTTCGCCGTCTACGCAAAACTGCCCGTTTTTCGTTCCGCAGTCCATTATATCATTTCACTCCCGTTCACCATTCCGGAAACTTATTCCCACTACCTTAGACTAAGGAAATGACGAACGGACGGGCCTTAGTGATTCATGCGACGCCCGGTGACTAGTCGCAATACTACTCGTAACTTACGAGGTCATCGGCCGGTCATTGGCGGGAACGAAATTCAAATTCAAATTAATTTAGTTATACATGTTTATTAAAATTACCCTGTTACAATATGATCCTACCAAAAACAGATTCTCTGTATAACATCGCGCCAAGTACACGTTTAAAATTTTCTAAAAGTAAAAAAAAAAATTATTTTTTACAAAAAAAAAGTCAAATCGAAAAAATACTAAGTACCTAGTATGATGCAAAATCATAAACATTTTCATAAAATTTCAAAAAAAAATTGTATTACAAAATTTCAATGTACTTGGTGTGCGTTACTACATGTATTCAAGCAAAATTAATTTCTTATAAAATCAACCATGCTTTTTTTTACTCTTTTGTAAGCACACCAAGTACATTGAAATTTTTTTATACAATTTTTTTTTGAAATTTTATAAAAATGTTTGTTATGATTTTGCATCATACTAGGTACTTAGTATTTTTTCGATTTGACTTTTTTTTTTGTAAAAAATAATTTTTTTTTTACTTTTAAAAAATTTTAAACTTGTACTTGGCGCGATGTTATACAGAGAATCTGTTTTTTGGTAGGATTTGTTTTCTTTTTGTCCTGTTGATTGTGAATAGTTTTAATGTATACTATTAGAAATCGACTTCCAAACTAAACTCAAAAAGTTCGTCACCAACTTTCTGAGAAAATTGAAGGCAACATTTCGTCAATCCTGTCAACTAAGGGAATGCCAGCTATTGGCATACATTGGAACAGTATTTGCAGCCAACTTGATAGCAAGTTGCTACAGTTGGTTGCCACTAGCTTCCTTCCAAATTGATTATCAGAAATCGCTTAATGAAGTTGTATATTTGAGCTCCAACTTAACTCCTCATTATAAACCAACTCAATATAAACCGATCCGATTTATTTCAATTGCAATCGTTTGTTGGTCGTTTGTCGATCAATGTTGACCTATCAAAGTTGTTTAAGGGTTAATTGCTCAATTATGAAAAAGTGAATAAAAATTAACCTTTAATTTTTTTCATTGAACCCCTCTATTTCGATATTTTTTTAATTTTTTTTATTTAAATTGCTAGGAAACCGTTTGTCGGTGATTGTTGCCCTCGCGGTTTTGATTCACCCTGGAAACACCCCGGAAACACGGTGGATCCACGGCGGTTACACGGTGGGTTTTTTGTCATTTTATCACCGTGATTCCACGGTGATTACACGGTGTATTCACCGTGATTCCACGTACACCGCGTAATCACCGTGGATACACTGTGGAATCTCGGTGAATACACCGTGGAATCAGGGTGGGTACACAGTGTTACCATCGTGGAAACACTATGTAACCACCGTGTATACACGGTGATAAAATGACACGAACCCACCCTGTAACCACCCTGGATCCATCGTGATTTCACCGTGTTTCCACTCCCAGGGTGTTCCCAGGCTGATTTAAAACCGTCAGGGTGGTGAAAACAAATAAAACAGTAATTTATTTATAACAAAAATGTAATTAAAAAACTAGAATTTCCATTAGTAGTCTTCAATAAATAATATTTTTTTTCTGTATAATGATATTTTGTTTCTGTATAATGATATTAAATCTTCCGTTAAAAAATTAACTTAAAAAATAATTATTTGTTTCTATTGATTAAAAACCTGATTTCCAAATTTCGCCAATAAGGTATTGACAGGTAGCGCCACAATGTTGTTAGATGTACGAAATCACCCTAAAAACCACTTTAGATTAAAACTGACAGTAATTTGACAATTGAAATTATCAAAATGTGCTGCCTGAATTGGCCGACAATTTGATAGCAAAACTTAAAAATAAAATTAGCGGTTAATTTTTTTTTTTTTAATTGAGAGGTTACTTTTTATGCTAGAAAAAAACCCTAATAAAAGTTCCCATGAAATTTTTGTCAAATGTCTGTCAAATTCGGGCTTTTCCGTTTTTGACGATAATTCGTATACGACTTTCAAAATGAATTTGCATTCGAATTCGGGTAGTAAATTTACGTCAAATTGTATAGCAAGTTATATGCAAATTCTCGTCAAAAACGGAATAGCCCGAAGTTGACAGACATTTGAGAACAATTTCATAGGAACTTTCTCTAGGGTTTTTTTCTAGCCAAAAAAAAATAACCTCTAAATAAAAAAAAAAATTAACCGCTAATTTTTTTTTTCAACTTTTGCTATCAAATTGTCGGCAGATGCGGGCGGCAAATTTCGGTAATTTCAACTGTCAAATTACTGTCGACTTCAATCTGGAGTGACTGTTAGGGCAGTTACGGCAGACGTCAACTAACCCTAATAGCACAATTTGCTTGAGCAAAAGTTTACTGTACAAAAGTTTTGTTGAATTTTTCCTCAAATTTCCGTCAACTTTGGACTTTTCCATTTTTTACGACTTGTATGCAACTTATTGTTGAATTTGACGTAAATTTACTGCCCGAATTTGAATGCGAATTCACTTCAAAAGTTGACTAGAAAAAAGTTGTCTTTAATTTTCAGGCAAATTTTATGTCAATTTATCGTTAATTTGACTTGAAAAATTGTTAAGTATATTTTTACGCTCAAATTGTAGACAATTTTACGTATAAATTTGCATACCTTCTGAAATGGTAAGAATGAACATTATCGACCGTTTTTTTTCGTACAAGTTTATCTTAAAATTGAAGAAAAATTAACCGCAAATTTTCATTTTCAACTTTTGCTGTGATATTGTCTGCAGATTCAGGCAGCAGATTTCAGGTAATTTCAACATCAAATTACTATCAATTTCAATGCTATTAGGGTAAGTTTAGTAATTCCAGGTATTGGCCGTGCTTAGCTGAATTAAGTCCTCTGTAAATTAAGTTAAGATTTAGCATAGTAGAAGCAAAGCATACTTATTAGACTAAATCTTAACTAAATCTTATTAGGTTCACGTATAGGATTTAGTTCGGCCGAATACGGCCATTAATGACAACATCTGTACCTATCATCGCGCTAAATGGCACGATTTTGGTACCACCTTTAAACGCCACACTCTAAATATAATTGCTTAGCAAGTTCTGCAGTGGAACATTTACGGGTAACTTAACAATAAGTTTCTGGAAAGTCTTGGCTGGATAATACTTGCGTGCAAATTGATGCAAATCAACTACCGCCTGAACGTAATTTGACAGAAAAACTTGCCATCAATTTGAAGTGAAACTTACAGTCAACTTAACGTCATTGTCTGACAGTAACACTTGGTCGAATTGAATTCAAGTTACAGACAATTTACTGTCAACTTGAAGGTAACTGTTTGCTCTCCAATACTTTTCCTTCGAATTGGCTGCGGTCAACTTGATGACAAGTTGCGAGAATAGATTGTCGTTAGCTTGCTGTCAGCTTGACTATCAAGGTTGATACTGCTTAGCGAATAGAACTACACCATAAGGACGTTAAACATGAGTTTTACATAATCGTAAAAGTTTTTTTTGCAACTATATATTTTTCATAAAATTTATGATTATGAAACGAATTTATTTATGCTCATAAAAAATTTGCATACGAAACTATAGTAAAAAATACAGACTGAAGCACCGCTGGTGGCGAAAACACAAATCACTGCTACAGAAAAATTTCAATATTTACTGAATCATGGCATTTCTTACAACTTTTTATTCTCTGGCAGTGCCCTTTTCGCATGAAAAAATTTGTAAAAGGATTAAAAATGGGGGTACTATAGTATATGCTGGCCTAATTTAATTATTTAAATTAGTTCTCATAACTAAAATGGGTAAAGTTTCATAATTTTATGACGAACAATCAATCATCTTTCGATTGCAAAAGGAATTTTCTAGATATTTTGTTTTTTAAAAAAGTTTTTAAAAATTGGAGCTAAATACCGTTCTGTCTACGGTATAGAGACACAGTAGGCTAGCGCCATGACACTTCACACATATACATGTGTTTGAACGTGTACTTGGCGCGAGACACTACCGTGTCTCCTGATTCAAACTAAAGAACAAGTTAGATGATATTATGTGATGATCGAAAGAAACCATAAAAACGAAAAGTTGGTATGATTTCTGACATATTTTAGTACATTATATGACGATTTATCCGGAAAAAATATCATAAAATGTTATTTTTTTAACTTTTCAACGCTGATATCTATTGAACTAATTAACCAATTTCAACTTTTGAGGTGGAAATCGGCGCATTCTATCGAGATTTAGAGCTGATTAGATTTTGAAAATGTTTGATTCCGTCGTTTCAAAGATATTCGTGAAAAACAGTTTTTCACCATTTTTTCCTCCGACGATATCACTTGAACGAATGAACCGACTGAGATGGTTGAGGCGGCAATCGACGCGTTTTATCGATTTCGAGAGCTCGTCAAATTTTAAAAACGTTTCGTTTAGTCGTTTCTAAGATATTCGTGAAAAACTGATTTTTAATATTTCTTTCTTCGACGATATCTCTCGAACGAGTAAACCGATTTTGATGTTCGAGGTAGCAATCAGTGAGTCTTATCAGGTTCTAGAGCTAATTAGATTTTGAAGTTGATCGTTCGAGCTTTTGCGGAGAAATAAAAGAAAAATAAAAAAAAAAAATTTTTCGCAATTCTTAATTATCTTCGGATCTACTAGATCAAATAATCTGAAATTATCAGAAAAGTTGACGGCCAACAACCTCTTTTGATTGCCGCAAGAACGATTTAAGTCGGTTAGTTAGTTTAACACTTATGAAAGGTTCACACACACACACACACACACGCGCGCGCGCGCACACACGCATATACAGACACTCGTTCATCTTTCTGAGAATAGTCAGAATAGCTTCCTAGGATCTCAAAATGTCGACATCTGATGAAAACTCGATTTTCGAAAATCAGGTCGGAAACAATAACTTCCCGAATTTTTGAAAATTTACAATTATCTTACCGGGAAGTTAAAAAAGTCTCCGTTTACAAAAAAAAGTAAGGTGAATAATCGCAATATTCAATAAAAAAAATTACTTTAAAAAAAACCCTGTTGTAAATCATTGAGACATTTTATTATTAAAGTATCCAATCATATAATAACAAATGTTTTCTGTTTTGTGTCAAGCCTGTGGATTTTCTAAAAATGTTTGTTTTTAAAACTATTAAAGGTAGACTAGGTTTCAAAAAACAAAAAATTTTTTTTTCCGAAGAACATTGAAATTTCTTCAGAGTATCCCTAATCAAAGACGTGAAAATCTCAGCCCTTAATATTAATATATAGAGGTGGCTATTCTTAATTTTTCATTTCCATTTAAATAACATGGGAATAATTTTTTTTTATTTTTGAATTTTGCTAGTCGACAAAGAAGCATTTTATAACTATGGTCAATACACAGTCTTGCAGAAAATTTAACGATCTATAAAAAATGCCTGATTGAAGATATGCGTACGGAGAACCATTTTGGAGTTATCAGGCCGCAAGCATCGAACTGATTCAAAAAATGACAATATTTATTCGTAAATACGAGAAAATCGACTTGAGTTACTTCTATAACCAACACTATCTACCACAAAATTAAAATTAAAATTTATGAAAAAAATTAAAATATATGATAAAATTTCATAAATTATGAAGTAGTGATATTTTACTATTTTAAAAAAATATGTTGCTCCTTTAAAGATAAATTATAAACATGACAAAAAAATTATTAATTAATTGATAAAATTTAAAAATTATCATATTTTTCAAATTGTCATGTGTTTCTTATTAACGAATTAATATTTTAAAAAATTCTAGGTTATGTAATCAACTCAGTGTTATGTACTTTCGTACTACTTGAATTGAATAATCAGTTTTTATTGTATTGTTAGTATGATTTTTGTAGAAATGATAGTATAGATCAATTATTTACCCTTACTTTCGGTCTCCAACCTGTCTTTTCGTCGAGCTTTTTTTATCATAAATTACTTTGTAGTAATATAATGTTATCGTCAGTTTTTTATACTAAAATTAATTTAACATTGCATTTGATTTATTTATAGTTATTTGTGACTTTGTTTATGAAATTTCGTTGTTAAGCTCAATATGGAGAAGCAAATTTATTTCATTGGTTATCAAATTACAAAATTTGTAGGAGGCCAGCTGCCGAGCTTAAAAGAGGTTATGCCTCTTTTCTTCCATTATCATTGTTCTGAAAGCTTGACTATTAAGAAAAGTGCATTAATTACGATTGACAATGTCTTCGATTTATGATCTAAAGCTGGAATTCCGACTTGTGCCGAAAATTCTGCAGTAAGAAAATTTATTCACCATCACATGGTTTGGAAAAATTTCCTAAAAAATAAATATATTGTTTCAAATCAATTTCGATTAAATATAGGTAAAATCAAAATATTGAAGTCAAGGTTATAATATAGAATTATTCGGAATTTAATTTGTTAACAAATACTAAATAAATTTTAAATACGAATAACAATTATTTTTATCACGCTATGTACTGCAAAAAATCCGATTATTGTAAACGTGCTATCAACTAGGCCGCTTATGTGAGTAATACTCTAGCCTACACTAGGTAAAATGACTGGTAGAGAATTTTCCTTAATGATACAGTACAAAAATATTGAACTATGAGAAATTAAATTTCGAGGACTTAATACGTATTAAATGGAGATAATCTTACATTGATCTTTTATTAAAATATGAACTGATCGAAAGTTTATCCTTTATTGAATAGTTATGAACCTATTCCTTATTCTATATTTGAAATTGACTTTGTGTGAAAACTTCATTGTATCCAGTTTTTAAGGTGACTTAAATATTTACTTGAATATTTAAAATTGTTAGATTTTATCATCTAACTAACAACCTTTTACTTTTTATTTATTTAAATATTCATTTGTCTAGACACCATAATTTACTTTTAAGTATTTTTCGATTTAGAAATCGTATTGAAAATGCATTACAATGGTAATATTTATTCAAGTCTTATTTTAGAGTTCAGTGGCGATAAGAAAGTGCGTCAACTGCCACTCTGACCCTGGTGAGGATTAAAATGTCTTTTCACTTAATATAATATTCGAATATAAATTATGTGTTGAGATGAATTTCAAATACTATAATGAAAGTAAAATAAAATGATAATAATATTAAAACTAGAAAATTACTCAGACGTAATAGTTATTCTTATTTTGCATTAACCCTGACTTGAGCTACGTCAGTCGTACTCGAACAGGAGGGCGATTCCAATTGCGACACCACTTGTGTCGGTATTACAGTCAGCGTGGCGGCAATTGACCGCATATTGTTGTTAAGTAGTACTGCTAGGTAAACGGTTGACAATTGACGTGGAATAGTCGGTAAATTGTATCGTGAATGCCCGGTAGCGAATGAACGGTACTCAGGCGGAGACAAATTGGCATCCGGGTGCTGTCAAGTCAGCAATTAGTGAACCTGTCATGGATATTGCGTGGGTTGTGTGTGTGGGATAAATCATCTGACATTCAAATGTTTCGAGTTAGATTGTGACCAGTGGTAAGCCAAGCGAGTCAAATTGGAGCTTTTGAGTTTATACCGAGTCCGTTGCCGTTAAATTATTTTTTTGTGTAAATTTTCGTAAATTTGTTAAATAAATTCTAATTATTTTTGAAACCTTAAGTTTCCTGAAGCACTATGTAAGTGTTTACACTTCATCTCGATCCACTGCTCTGAGCTTAATTAATAGCTGGTAAGTACGAGTGTAAACCTGTTGGTGATGATCTCCTGGCGCCAAACTACAACGACATGTAAGCCACGTGTGTGTCCTGTTGAGTCACCTGACGTATTCACAGGTGACTACAAATACGGTTACAAATTATATAAGGTAGAATAAACAGGATATTCGCAGCTTGTGTATACCCAAAATAGACAAGGATAGGCCTTCAGTAAAACGACGGTAGACTTCAGTCCCGTTACATTAGATAATTTACTCGCAGTCGCATGCTATTTCAATTTCTGCAAGTTTCATTGAAATTGATCAAGCCGTTCTCGAGTTATTAGAAGACATATACGGGCAGACAGGCAGACAAAAATGGTTGAATTGGGATAAGGGTGTCATAAAATGAATATTCCACACAAAGTTTGGTAAATTTATCAAATGTACATACAGAGCCTATAGATTTATATAACAGTATAGATTTAACAAAAAAAAATGTATATAGGTATGCAAAGGACTAAGTTTTAATATTTTTCATTAACTATAACTAAAAGACACCGAACCAAACCATCATTTTAAATAGAAAATAATTCAGTGTCTGTTTTCGATGAAAAGACGATGAAAAATAGATTAAAAAGTATAGTTTAAAAAATTTGTTTCTATTCTAAAAATAAACGAGCGTAGGCTCATAATTGTCACAAAAACAGTCTATTTTTTTATCTAAAAGCGATCAAAACAAGAGTGAAAAGTACGTACAAAAGCCGATAGAACTTTCACATAAAATGAATATGATTTAAACACCTAAATTTAATCAAAATCATTTGAATTTATCTTTTTTTAACTTCCCGCTAAGAAAATCGACGATTTTCAAAAATTTCGGGAAGTTATTGTTTTCACCCCGATTTTCGAAAATCGAGTTTTCATCAGATGTCCACATTTTGAGGTCCTAGGAAGCTATTCTGACTATTTTCAGAATGATGTCCGAGTGTGTGTATGTATGTGTGTGTGTGTGTGTATGTATGTATGTAAACTCTTTGTAACTTTTTAACTAATTAATCGATTTGGATGGTTGAGGTGGCAATCGAAAGAGCTTGTTGGCCGTCAACTTTCCTGAAAATTTCAGATCATTTGATAGAATAGACTCGAAAATATTTGCGAATTACGAAAAAAAAAAAATTTTTTTTTAGTTTTTTATTGATTTCTCAAAAACGACTTATACGATCGACTTCAAAATCTAATCAGCTCTAGTACTCAATAAAACGCGTCGATTGCCACCTCAAACATCAAAATCGGATAATTCGTTCGAGAGTTATCGCGGGAGAAAGAAATGGTGAAAAACGGTTTTTTCTAAATATTTTCGAAACGACTGACGCGATCGATTTCAAATTTTAATCAGCTCTAGAATTCAATGAAACGCGCCGATTGACACATCAACTATCAAAATCGATTGATTAGTTCAAAAGATATTGGCGTTGAAAAGTTAAAAAAATAACATTTTATGTTATTTTTTCCGGATAAATCATAATATAACGTACTAAAATGTGCCTGATATCATACCAACTCATCATCTTTATGGTTTCTTTTGATCATATAATGTCATCGAACTTGGATTTTAGTTTAAATCATATTATCAACAAAAAAATCGATGAAACGTAGTTTTTAATATTTTTATCGGATATTTTATATTTTATTGTTTCTTACATGAGTCAAAACTTATTTAAATCTTGATTTTGATCCCTGACATTGATTTCTGCCTCAATACATTTATTTTACTGGACATAATCAGGAACTAAATTTTAAAAACCGCTTCATTGATGATTTTCGATTCTTAAATTTTCAAACTTCAGCATAACAGGTAACTTGTTAGAGCTTGAAAAGATCGTAAAAAAACAATTGCATGTGATAGCATTTTCGAGCTCGAAGAGCTCGAAAATGTATCTACACTAATGTTTTCGAGCTCTTTGAGGTCGAAAACAGCGGGTAGTTTTGGGGCTGGCCCGCAGGGTCAACCGACGCCCAGATTTTTTTTCCTTGAATTATATAATTTTTCAATTCGGGCAGTTTTCTCATCGGTGACTTTTTTTTTTTCAGCATCTAATTTATCATTAAAAAAGTATAAGTGATCAATGTTAAACGTTTAAAGCCGTTGAAAGCAAAAAAAACTTATAATCCAGAAGAAAATTGCATTTACCATAAGACGAGCTTCTATTTTTACATCGTTAATTCTCAAAAAACGTTTTGCGTGCCTTTCTTTACCCATACACGACAATTTATCGATTAATATGTGTGATTATTATAATGTCTAGCTCAGAAGAGGTACTGATTTAAAAAAATTAATAGTTTTTCAGTTTCAAGAAAAAAATACAGATTTCAGTAATATGATCAGTTATGATAATATCGAGGTTGCAGAAAATTCTTGATAAATAATTTAAATTCATTATATAAATTTACCATGACCGAAATATAACCAGCATTTACACTAGAGTTAAAAAAATCTAATCTAAACAATAAAATTGAAATGGTATTTTTAGACTCACTAAACTTTTTCTACAAATAGACTGGATCGCTAAAAATATAAGTACCATAAATGATATAATAAACAGCTGTTAAGAATTTAAACTTAACAATATTTTCTTGTAATCTAAAATTATTTTTCTTAGGGACAAACTTTCCGAAGAAGCGGTTATTCATATAGTCCCTTATGCCCCGGATGCGTCAATTTTTTCTGTGTATCGATTTTGCACGAAGTGCAGAAGTTCAGGAGTGGCAATTGATTGTTGAAGTATTGAGTGCATGTGCATTAAATTGAGTGGTGACACATGCAACTCTCGAATGACACAGGGACACGTATCCTTTGCAACCACGTAAGTGGTAACGTCATTTGTTTATTGATACCATTGCGTTAGTAACGAGTATCTAGTCAATGAGCACGAATGCGTCCTGACCATCCATCTTATTATAACTTAACAATTTACTTTATGCAACAACGCAGTTAATATTTATAAAAACAAATTGACGATTTCTTAGAGAATCTCAAAATACTATAATAATTATGAGGGGGGTAAAAGAGATAATTTTGTGTTTTTTATTTGTGAATGTCATCAAAAGCTACAGCGTCAAGATTCCCAATTCTTCAGCACCAGAAAATCATCCAATCACGCATAATCACATGGTAATTACCTATATTGGCTATACATGTAATAACATCGGTACGATATGATTAATTAAGCAATGCATTAAATTTTTTTTTTTTCAATAGCGTCAATTACTGGAATTATGTTTTTCGGATAAAATCAATCCTGTGATGATACATTCAAATTTCAATGATATTATTTATGGGATGTCAAACATTAAAGAAATAAACGTCTCGGTCATTCCAATAGATGAAAATTTTGTCGGCCGCAGCAAATTTTTCCACAGACCCAAATTCATGGTGTCTCCTTCTTATCCGACGTTCATATTGCCCGCTAAAAAGTTTTACGATGATCTATCAAGCTTTTTTTACTTTAGAACCGGACTGAACTATCTAAATTATTGGAGCACTGAGTCATCATTCTTTTTTATTGGAAACGAATGCAGCGATGCATCACAAAAGTTAAAAAATGTATACTTGTTGGGTGCTTTCAATTCATACTATATATGTCCCAATGAATTCAGCAACAACACGAATATCTATACACTGAATCCTTACGCTGATAGGACACCGAAACCATGGCAAAAAGTCGAAGGAGCAAACGAATCTTATCCTGTGTCTACACTATACAAAATGTCATTCATAAACGGTAAAGCAATTATTGATTTTCGTTTTCTTTTTTTTTTTTATTTCCCTTTGCCAGCTGTACGAATAATTGACTCTTAAATGCCATTTGAATTTATCGTATATATAATATCAATTTGTTTTTTGTTGTAGACCCACAAATTTGTTCGAATATCACATTCGACAAAACGAAGTTCCTTGACGGTCATAAGATTAAGGTATTCGACAACTTAAAAAAGAGCGAAAAGGTAATTTGCTGCGAAAATTTTTAATTTTTCAAAAGAATCTATTGTCTGGTATGAATGCTACTCAAGTTAATGACATTCAAAATGACGCTAGTATTCTTAGTATCGTTGACAGTGCACTACTAGATGATGCATCAGTAGATGTATCTAACATTGTTCCATTTTTCGCGCAAGAAGGTTACATAATCATAACTCGAAAGCAAAGTTTTATACCGACTTTTACTGAAGTAATCAACAGTTTTTTTACTCGGGAATTGATAATAGAGTTATCTATTATTTTAGCCATTTTTTTTCTGATGATGTTTCTCAACCACGGATACGACTTTAATGCAGCTGCCTTAGATCTTTTGTTGTTTCTTCTTGACATGGGAATATCAACGCCAATAAATAAGTTGTCAATGCGTATTATGTTTATGAGTGCCACTTTGTTTGCATTGATTTTCAATCCAGTGCTACAAGGGCAGTTGACTTCCCTTCTGTCTAGAACCGAGTATAGAAATGTTGAAACACTTCAAGACTTACGGAACCATAATTATCACGTTTACTTCTCGACTGATGAAGTTCGCAGGGAAATATATGAGAGTAATTACTGGGATTATAATTCTTCTGCAAATTATTTGCACTTTCTTAAATCGAGAAATCGTAGTTTCTGTCTGCAAAATGTAAAGGAAAATTCTTCAATTGCATGTGTTGTTGATGTTACTGACTTTGAACGAATTGACAAAAATACACACCTTTCTAATCCCTTTTCTTTTAAATGTCGTACATTTACAACTGATAAAAATAATCCATTATATAGAAAAATAAATGAGATTGCATTAAAGTTATTCGAGACCGGTCACTTAAGTTATGCTGAGAAAAATGATCTTCATAGAATTTTGTTAGCTCGTAAAAAGAAAATTGATAAGATCAAGGCATTACGGAAGTATAATCAATTGGATCTTGAAGACTGTAAACTAGTTTACATTGCGATTGCACTATCCTCGGCATGGGCAATCTTGGTTTTTGGAGTTGAAATAACGGTCGGGAAATTGGAATCTCGTTTAGAGAAGCGTTCTAAAGAGCGTGAATTGAAGAAATTGTCAATTAGAAAGCAAATAATGTTTACTGTCCATCGGATCCATGACCTCGCTTAACAAGTTTATTCCTCAATGATATACCTCATGATATGTTTTGCTACAACACATTCATTATTAAGCGTTTTGTTTAGAAGTTGCTAAAAATCTAGTTGATATTTTTTAATATATTCTCTGTAGAACCTCATTATTCTTTGGTCAGCTTTTACTTTTTTCTATATTTACGAAATGGCTGAGTGAGATATATAAATATGATATAGAAATTTAATCCTCAACGGCGTTCTTTCAAAAACCTTAAAAAAAAACGCAAAATAGTCTAATAAATCTGAATGGAAAAATCTATATTGTGAGTTGATATTTTTTTCAACACATCGTTTTGAATATATTGTATTCTCTTGAAATAATTAAAATTTATTGAGGTAATGTAAATTAAAATAGGAGAAACTATCAAGCAATAACATGGTTGAACTTTTTGTATCTCATAAATATGTTTAAATAAATAACAAGTTTTCAAAATATTTATTGAAATAATTACTTATGACCTATCACTTGGCTTGCGCTATCACTTCACATACGTTCAACTGCTTTACATATTTATTAACATTCACGTTATCACATCAATTCACTTCAACAACACTATAAATTTCAAAATTCTTAAGTATAATTATGATTACAATAATGACATCTATTACTGCTTTATTAGGACAGCACATCAATTAGATTCGAATTGACGATGAGTTTTTGGTTCAATTATTTGGTATAGTCATTAATTGCTTTGGTATTATTTGAATTGGAATTTTCTAGAACAGAATTGGTTTTTATTAAATTTCTTTTCATATCTTTTTTGTTTGTGAGCGAAGTTTGTTTTCTAGAGAATGAAGAATCTAATACAGTAGTGCAAGTTGTTTGGAACAGAAACTCCAGATTATGTTAAAAAATAAAACTCCCATTAAAATTTGTCACGATATTTGAATATCGCGGCAGTCTCACATCACGTCGGTGAACAACAGATGGCAGCACACGTTGCTCACACGTCTTTCCATACCTTACCATTATGATTGTTTTGTTTACATATATAATTTTTGTTTAATTATTATGTCATTCTTACTAAAGTGTTTTCTTAGATATAAATTGTATATTAATCAGGAAAATTCACTGATTAATACACGCATATAATCAGATTTTTAGGATGATGGGAAAATAATCACGCATTTTATGTATGTGCTTGTAATTATGGCAGCTTGCCGGCGCATGCGCGTCGGCGCAACAGTTGGCATCGATAAATTTATTAACTTATAAATAAATTTAGAGTTATTAAGAATAAATTATTGACTGATTTTGAATTTTACGGTAATTTTTATTAATAATACGGAAAGCAAATAGACATTTAACGTTGGGAACGGGTGAAATTATACAGTTAACATCCCATACGTTGGTGGGGGTACTGTTTGAATATTAGTATGCGACAGGTATAAAACTCCATTGGTTAAAGTAAGAGAGAAATATACAAGATGGCTGGCCGAGGTGAGGGTATGAGATTAACGTGCTGCCATGGTGGGACGTGGGATAAACATTGTGAGAGCAGGGTGTGTGCTTGTTGCTGTCCTAAATTAATAAAGTTATTTTGAGACGCCATTTGGGTTGGCTATATATTATAGAAAAATTAACTACAAGTGCAATTTGATTTGCTTTTGGTACTCATTAAGTATTGAGTGATCGGTATTAATATCTCAATGGAGCCTGTACGCCGTTTATATCACAATGAAGACTGTAAGTACCTCTGATTAATTCATTGGCGTGTACTTTTACTTTCCCACGTTGGTGGCCATTTGCACTCTCGGGAACGTAAGAGAGATAGTAAATCTCTAGTATTAATAAAAGTTACCAGCATTTGAGGAAATAAGTGATTATTGAGCCAAGTGGGTATTTAAGTTTAATCGAGAACATTTATTATTGTTTATTAACACCGAATATCAATTCTGGAAAATATTTGGGTATTATGTATTTATTTCACTAAATGCGTATTAATTTCGCTGAAGCCAAAACATAGGCGACTTGGTTCTCAATAGCCCTCGTAGGCGGCTATAGTTGCCAAGTTATCGCTTATTACACCAGCACACAAAAAAAATTAAGTAGAATGTGCATTTGACCGGACCTACCTACGGGTACGTATCTTGGTCCGCTGAATCCGAATTCAAGGTCAGTTTGACCCCTACACCCTCAAAATTTCGAGAAAACTTCGAAAAACCGTAAAAATTATAAAAATCTGCAGTTTTAATCATAAAAAAATTTTTTGGAACTAAAGTAAGCGTGATTTTCATGTATTTGGATCCGCTGAATATGAATCGAAACTTTATTGAGACCACGAGCCGTTTTAAATGTAAAAAAATCACACAAACCCTCCAAAATTCCGAAAAAAGTAATTTTTTTGGTTTTTTTACTCTTGTTTTCAACTTTTGAAGACTTAATTGCTTGTGCCTGTAACCAGGGCACCGCCACGTGATGACGGTGGGCAACAGAACCATCTGGCAGAGTCCCTGGGTAACGGCGTGTGTGCCGTCATGGCAGGTACAAGTGATAAGTACTTTACGATTCAGGGAGTCGGGGCCCTAGTATCGGCGTCTGGTCAGGGTGAGAAAGCAGGCTTGCTAGCGTCGTCATCAAGCGACTGCAGCTCTTCAGAAGTGGGAAACTTGGCTACTGGAGAGTATACTATTATGAAAAATAATTCTCATCTGTGTAATAAAAGTCCTGATTCATTTTGTTACATTTGTGGAGAATTCAATTTGGAAGGAATCGAAGATCGTTATCTGATAACATCAAACAAATTTATGAAGAATGTTTTGGTCTCCAAATTACTAATTTGGATTCAGCATGGGTGTCACATACGATTTGTAGTCGTTATAACATGATGTTAACCCGGTGGGAAAAAAAACAAGAAACAGGACAACTTGAAATTCACAATACCAATGATATGGTCTTCACCAACTGGTTTACAGAATTGTTATATCTGTATGACAGATACTAGCGGGTTCACCTGGAATACAAAAAACAAAATTGTATACGCCAATGTTTCATCAGCTATTAAGCCACAAAAAATAGAAGTTGTCAAGGAAATTAATACGGTTGAAGAAATGGATGTAGAAGAAGACGATACGCTAGTTGAAAAAAGTTCGGAAGAAGAATATTCAGAAGATGCAGAGTACTTACTTGGCGGAAAAACAAAAGACCCTGAAACGTTTAGCCGAGAAGAACTTAATGATCTGGTTCGAGACTTAGCTTAACCGAAAGATGGAGCTGAATTACTTGGGTCACGGTTGAAAAAAAAGATATTTGTTGGCTAAAGGTGTATCAGTGACATTCTATCAAAATAGGGAAAAAAAATTCCGAAAATTTTTTATGAACGACGATCAAAATTCGGTGGTATACTGTTCAGAAGTTAAAGCTTTAGTTGATGAATTAAAACCGATCACGTATAAGGACGATGAGTAGAAACTTTTTATCGATTCATCGAAACGAAGTCTTAAAGCTGTTTTGCTTCATATTGGGAATGAATTTGCGCCGATTCCAATAGCTCATTCGACAAAACTGAAAGGAACTTATGAAAATTTACAGATTGTATTGGGAAAAATGAAATATTCAGAGCATAACTGGAAAATTTGTGGAGATCTCAAAATTGCAACACTTAATTGACCCTTAATTCAGCCTTCCAAATATTTGCTGCCACCACTACATATCAAGTTGGGACTCATAAAACAGTACGTGAAAGCTCTGAATAAAGATGGTGATTGTTTTGCGTACTTGAGAGGAGAGTTCCCTGCAATAAGTGATGCGAAACTGAAAGTGGGAATTTTTGATGGACCCCAAATACGATCTTTATTTCAGGATGCAAATTTTGGAGAAACAATGAATGACACAGAAAAAGCAGCTTGGGTAAGCTTCAAAAATGTTTCACGAAACTTTTTGGGAAATAACAGAAGTGAGGATTACAGCACTTTAGTTGACGCATTGATGGAAAACTACAAAAATTTGGGTTGTTTGTTGAATCTCAAATTACACTTTTTAGATTCTCATCTTGACCACTTCCCTGACAATTGTGGAGACTATAATGAAGAACAGGGAGAACGTTTTCATCAAGACATCAGTGAAATGAAGAGTAGATACCAAGGAAATTAGAGTGTTAACATGATGGCAGATTTTTGTTGGATGTTAAAAAGAGAAGTACCCGAAGAAAATCCTAAACGAAAGAGGAATCTACTACGAAGATCATTTGAAGATAAAAGAGTGCGATACAAACGAAGGAAAGTTTAGGATTCGAAAAAACCATTTCTTTCTATCTTTTTATGTCTTGTGTTTTTCACAGATTTCAAGTTATTTGATATATCTACGTTATAGAGTATTTATTTTAGGCATTTAATCATGTTCAATCAATTTTTTTTCTGTTATGAATGGTAATTTTTACAATTTTTTCGAATTTTTCCAGCTTTTGAGGGTGAATAGACTAAAAAAATTAAGATGCGAATTGAAGACATCAAAAGATATAAAATTTTATCTGAATTGGACCAGAAGAAGTCTTTTATCATGAAAAATATATTTTTTCGGAATTTTCGAGAGTTTTGTGTGATTTTTTTCACATTTAATATGGCACGTGGTCTCAATCAAGTTTCGATTCATATTCAGCGGATCGAAATACATGAAACTCACACTTAGTTTAGTTCCGAAACATTTTTTTGTCATTAAAACTGCCAATTTTCATCATTTTTACAATTTTTTGAAGTTTTCTCGAAATTTCGAGGGTGTAGGGGTCAAACTGACCTTGCATTCGGATTCAGCGAACCAAAATTCGTACCCGTAGGTAAGTCCGGTCAACTGCACATTTTACTCAATTTTTTTTGTGTGCCGGTGTTATTAATCTGAGTTATTAGTGTTATAATGATTTTTTCCCCGTGCTTATTATTTTGTTTAAAAATTATCACGTGTGAGTGGTACAAGAGGATAAATAGTATTAAGAATTATTATTGATTTCTAAATAATTATTGTTATAATATTATGTGTTTCTGAGAATATTATTCACCAGTGGAAATCTCTAAGAACTATTTCACTGGAACTATTTAAGCACTGTTTTTGAGAGTTTTCCATTTTTTATATTTGAGTTGTCACATACGGGTGATATAATAATCTACAATTATTAGAGGAATATTTGCAATTATTATTATTTAAACACGCAGTAAAATTATTCTGACGCAATTGATTTATTATTCATATGGCAGTATTATTTTTTTATCATTTGTATACGCATACAATTGTTATTTTGTAAGTGAACTATTATTATTTGTATTTAATATTGCTTATTCAGCTATGCGATACAATTGATGAATTAATTTATTATTTGAAAATATATTTGAACAAATGGTCATGTAAAATGAGCGAATAAACTAAATGGATCTGGTTTAGGCGAGGTTGGTTAAACAATTAAAAATTACTCAGATTTCATCACAAATAAATTATAAATTTATTTACACTTATTTACACTGAAAAATTATGAGAATTATGATTAATAGCGAATGCGACTAGATAATTTATACGCGATAGTGAATGCAAACTCACAGTTATTTTATTCACGTATAAAATTGACACGTGGTCAATAGCGGTTAATTCAATGATAATTAATTAACAATTAATTATTGTCACAAGAACAATTTATTTATTCTCAATAAATAGCAGCCTTGATGTACTGTCTAAATATTGAGGATAATTTAGCGTAGCGATTTAGTTATAATATTACACAAGGATAATAAGCGAAGCGGTTCAAGCACGAGGTTGCACGAAGCAAAGACACGTTGTAGAAACTCTGAGCGAAGCGGTTAGACAGACAGTTGTAGAATGAATAATAATAGCGTCGTTGAATCGTCGAGAAGCTTGGTGTCGACGTGGCAGCCTTGCTGCATATAACGAATTTTCCTATTGGCTTAAAAGTGCGCCAACAGGTATCAGTTGATAGCGAGCTCTCTCATAGGCTGCCCAATATAAAACGAATTTTGTGATTGGTCAGCTTGTAGCGGGTTCTCATGACGTCTTGACACGTTCCTGAGTTAGAAATTGTATGTGCTGGGCCCAAATAGCGAGTGACCCGGCATTATTCTGACCTTCAGTCAGTAGCGAGTTCGGCAACTCCCGAACCTAGCGGAAATGCACAAAGCTTGATTCAAATTAATTAAGCTCGTGACTGAACATTCTCCCCAGCGCTGGTGACTGTGTCGACTGGATTGTCTTCTGGAGAGTGAACTAGTAGTACACACAGCTTAGCGATTGGTCGTACAAGTTCCGTGGTAGCGGTCTTCAGCGTGACTACTCGGGTCAGGCCATCTCTGCCAGGATGTAATGCGAGTACTCGAGCAAGCGGCCATTTCGATGGTGGGAATCTTTCATCAGTCAACAAGACTAATGAACCCACTTGGATGCTGTTTTGCGGATTATGCTATTTTGAAATAGATTGGTGATGTTGCAGATACTCTGATGACCATCTACTCCAAAATCTCTGGAACATTTGTTGTAGTTGTTGCCAGCGTGACAACGTAGCTGAATTATTTTCCAGTAGCGAGGGCCCAGGTACGGCTATTAGCGGTTCACCGATGAGAAAATGTCCAGGAGTTAGAGCGGTTAAATCTGCAGGATCTTTAGATAGCGGAGCGATCGGTCTTGAATTTAACACAACCTCAATCTGTGTTAAGACTGTAGCGAGTTGGTCGTAAGTCAATAGCGATTCACCAATAGTTCGGATGAGATGGAACTTGATTGACTTTACGGCTGCTTCTCACTTGCCACCAAAGTGAGGAGCGCTTGGTGGGTTGAACTTCCAGTCTGTGCTATCTGTAGCGAGTAAATACTGAAGTTCTTTTAGCTGTCTCGATCTTGCTGCGAATTCTTTCTTTAGCGTGGCGTCTGCTCCTACAAAATTTGTACCACAGTCCGAGTATAGGATACTGCAGGCGCCTCTTCGACTAGTGAATCTTCTAAATGCTGCGACGAAAGCGTCAGTAGAGTAATCGGTGACAATTGCAATATGTATAGCGGACGTAGCGAGACATACAAACACAGCGATCCATCCTTTATAGGTTTTGGCACCTCGACCTTGGAAAGTCTTCAGTGTTACTGGCCCAGCGTAGTCTATTCCAGTGTGTAAGAATGCTTTAGATGGTCTTACACGAGCGGATGGCAATTGTCCCATTAATTGTTGTGCACGAACACCTCTATGTCTCGTGCACACGACGCAGCGAAGAATGTGTGATCTGACTGGAACTCGACCACCTTCTATCCAGACAGATCTCCGTAGATCAGCGAGAGTCAATTGAGTTCCCTCATGGAATGTTCTTCGATGCGAATGATCTATCAATAGCGTACTTAAGCGTGATGACCTTGGTAAAATGGCTGGATTTTTCTGTTCATCATCCAGCAGCGAATTCTTCAAGCGACCGCCGACTCTGAGTACTCCGTTGTAGTCGACGAAGGGAATCAATTTAGCCAGGTGATGATTTCGATGTAGAGAATCACCATCTTTCAATAGCTTCAGTTCTTGCGAATAGTACTGACTTTGAGTGTACTTGATCAGCAAAGTCTTTGCGAGTTCCAGGTCAACTGTAGAGAGTGGTGTGTCCAGTGAGGACTGTGGCACTTTTTTAAATTTAGCGATGGCACGAAGGCAGATTCCAAGTGTGCGAAGTAACGGTGACAACTTAGAGAATTTTTCTAGTAGCGTGTATAGCGGGTGTGAATCTGCCTTGAAGATGGTAAAAACCAGACTTGGACGTTCTTCAAGATGTGATACTGTCTGCGTAGGGATATCAAACGATGGCCAGTTATCTTTTGATTGACTGAGCCACTTTGGTCCTGTCCACCATAGCGAATGCTGTTCTAGTTTGGCTGCTGTTAAACCTCTTGAAGCGCAGTCAGCTGGGTTAAGTTTCCCAGGATTAAAATCCCAGTTGACACTTGGTAGCGATTCTTGAATCTTGATGACTCTATTGCGAATGTATACCTTCCATCTAGCTGGGTTGTTTCGTATCCACGTTAAGGATACAGCGGAGTCTGTCCACATGAAAACTGGAACGTTTTCAAGTTTCAAAACCTTCTTGACGTAGAGTACCAGTTGAGCGAGTAAGACAGCGGCATTGAGCTCCATTCTTGGTATAGTTATAGGCTTCAGTGGTGCAACTTGTGTTTTGGCACACACTAGCGAAATATTGGAGCTTCCAGTAGCGTCAGTAACTTTTAGATAAACTACAGCAGTCATAGCGAGTTGTGAAGCGTCAGAGAATCCATGTAATTCGATTGATACACCATTTTTTACATGATTTCAGCGAGGTATCTTAATCTTCGAGATCTGATGTAGTTCATCTCGAAACAGATTCCATTCTTGAAGAAGCGACGGTGATAGCGTAGCATCCCAGTCAAAGTTCTGCAGCCAGAGCTTCTGCATGAACATCTTGGCTCTCACGATGATCGGTGCCAAAAACCCCAGTGGGTCAAACAAGCGAGCAATTTCAGATAAAATTGTGCGTTTAGTTGTTGGTGATGCTTCTGGAAGCGAATAGGCGAACTGGAATTTATCCTGTGTTGAATTCCAGATTAGCCCGAGCACTTTTACTGTAGTATCCCCAAGCTCTCTTGGTGTATCTTCTTGGGTTTCAACTGGAGCGACTTGAGAGAGTAATTCGGTTGAATTACTTGCCCACTTGGCAAGCGGAAAACATCCTGTGGCACACATATTTTTTGTGTCGAGAGCTACTTGGATTGCCTCAGCGAGTTCATCTGCACCTCTATAGATGTCATCAATGTAGCGTGTGTTAGTTAGCGGTTCGACAGCCTTCGGAAATTTATTTCCTTCGTCTTCAGCGAGTTGTAAAAGTGCTGTTCCAGCGAGATATGGAGCTGATGTTGTTCCATAAGTAACAGTAGCGAGTGCAAATACTATTGGGATGTCATCTTCGTCAAACCAGAGCATGCACTGTAGATGATGATCTTCCTTGTCAACTGCGATCTGACGAAACATTTTTGTTACGTCAGTAGCGAATATAGCGATGGCAGCGGATGCGAATAAGTACATTACTGATGTCAACTTGAATCTTTCGGCCCACATGAAGTATCTCGTTGACCGATACTCCAGATGTTGTTTTCCAGGACCCATTGAATACCACTCTGAGCTTGGTGGTAGTGCTCTGCTCTTTCAGAACCCCATGATGAGGCAACAGGTGGCTATTCGGTGGGAGATCCTTTAGGTTCATACGTTTCATGTGTCCCAAGTCTTCATACTCCTTCAGTAAGTTGAAGTACAACTTCTTGTAGACTGGATCAGCTTCCAATCGTTTGCGAAGACGTAGTAAAGCGTATTGTGCAGCTCTGAGCGAATCACCCAGTTGACTTGGCGAAGATTTAAGCGGCAAGCGAACGACATATCGACCATCAGACTATCTGTAGTGTGTATTGACAAAGTGTTGTTCACACTCTTCTTCTTCTTCAGTATAGCGTGTAGCGAATGTCTGTGGCTCTTCTTGGTACCAAAACTTGCTTAACAAGTCTTGTAGTTGATCATCAACAGCGACATGATGACCATAAGCTGTCAATTTTGATGTAGCGGTGTCCACAGATCCATATATGATCCAGCCAAGCGATGTTGACTAAGTGATTGGGTCATTGTCACTCCCTTTTCGTATTTTAGCGTTGATTATATGTGCAGCTGGGGCTGCACCCAGAATGATGTCAATAGGTCGTGATGTCAAGAAGTCTGGATCAGCGAGTTGTAGCCCAGTTATATGCGGCCATTTCTTCTTTTTAGTTAGCGTAAATGACGGTAAGTTTACCGTCAATAGAGCAAGCATATGAGCTTGGATAGTAATAGAAGCGTTGTTGTGTAGCGAATGCAGCGTCATCTTGCATGACCCAAGCGAATGCCCAGCTGACACATTACCAATCCCACGTAATGGTACAGCTGCTTTATTGAGTTGAATATCCAGCTTCTTGATTAGCGAATGCGTCACAAAGGATAACTCCGATCCTTGATCAATAAGTACACGGGCAGTACATGTACTTCCTGTTAGCGAATTCAACTTAACAATAGCGGTAGTGAGTAAAACATTGAGCGAATGAGCTGAAAGCAGACTAAGTTAGCGAATTCAAAACAAAAGTTACCAAAATTGTAACTGTTTGTTACCTGGGTCAGCTACGGGAGCGTCCGGTGCTGGTTTAGCGGCAGCACCATCGTCAAGGTGCGTCGACGTGTGATGTGGCTGATCACAATGGCGGCACTTCTGCTTAGTCCTGCAATCAGCGTAGCGGTGGCGTCCCAAACAGCATAAGCATAAGCGGAAATGCTGAACAATCGTTCTTCGGTTCAGTGGCGACGCCTTCTGGTAGCTGGGGCAAAAGAGAACGAAATGCTTCTCCTTGCAGATTGGGCACATGCCCGGTTCACTCGTACGATCCTTCGGAGTGAAAGCGACGTAGCTAGCGGAACCAGTAGATGTAGATGGCGTTGATCTGGCAGGAGTAGCGGATTTATTGCTCACAAACTTAACTGGCTTGTTGGTAGCTGCTGACTTAGCGTAAGACTTTGGTGATAGTGGTCTCTCACTAGCACTTTTAGCTTGCGTTGAGGTTATTTTCGCGCCAATCTCTGAGTTTTCCCACGCACGAACCTTGGTCTTGAGCATATCGTGCAGCTGTTGGTAAGTGGGAAACTCGTTGGATAACCCAAGTGAAGCCATCCATTCCACTCTCAGATCTGAAGGCAAACAGCGAACAGTCAAGGGAATTAAAAAGGGGTCCAACTCACCAATTGGAATTCCCAATGCAGCGATAGCGTCCAGCGATTTTTTGTTAGCGAGTAGCAGCGCATCCAGATCAGCAGCGGAGTGGGAAGTCACAGGTTGACGATCCAGCAAATCATCGATATGCATATCGAGTAATCTGCGTGGATTTGTGTAGCGAGTATTCAGCAAATTCCAAGCAGGTTGGAAAGCGTCATCTGTAACCTGTAAATTAGCGAGTAGTGCAGCGGCCTCACCTTTTACCTGCGTCTTTAAGTAATGCATCTTCTGAGACCCAGTTAGCGAATCTTCATTAAGGACAAGAGACGTGAACAAGTCCTTGAACAAGTCCCACTCGTCATACGAACCCTGGAAGGTTGGCAGTTTGATTTGAGGCAAGTTAGATTTATGCACTCCACCAAAGTAAGCGGTCTGATCGTGATTAGCGGGCTGGGCTTCATCAGCAGGTTCTGGAGCGGGTCTAGCAGCGCTCAGTCTCACTCTAAGAGAGGTATAAGCGACGTTCGCGGTTTCATAAGCGTTACCTGTATGATATTCATTGGCAATGATCTCCGGTACATCTTCATACAGCCTCTCGTAAGTTGTATTGAAGCGGTTCCACAATTCTGTCAGGATAGCGAGTTCAGCGTCAATGGCGGCGGAACCTTGGGTAGCAAGTACAGCGTCAGTCAAGCGGTTGGACATATTACGCATCGTGTCGATGCGTTGCATTTGAAGAGCGATTTGAGCTTCGGCGGCCATCTTGTAGATACGTGGCACAAAATGGACGCGATACGTGAAACCGACGCTAAGTTTTCGATCTTTTCTGTTTAAAAAGTCTTTTTACACCGGTGTGTAAAATAGATCACCCTGAGCAGCACTCTAGCAGTGCTCAGCAATGCCCACGGCACTTAGCGATTTTCACAACACAAACTGACACTATAATTTTTCTCACAATTTTTTTTTTTTTTAGATTTTTAATTTTTAAATAATTTTTAATTGTTTAAATTTCGCCAGATCCGGCTCGAGGGACCAAAATGTAAAATGAGCGAATAAACTAAATGGATCTGGTTTAGGCGAAGTTGGTTAAACAATTAAAAATTACTCAGATTTCATCACAAATAAATTATAAATTTATTTACACTTATTTACACTGAAAAATTATGAGAATTATGATTAATAGCGAATACGACTAGATAATTTATACGCGATAGCGAATGCAAACTCACAGTTATTTTATTCACGTATAAAATTGACACGTGGTCAATAGCGGTTAATTCAATGATAATTAATTAACAATTAATTATTGTCACAAGAACAATTTATTTATTCTCAATAAATAGCAGCCTTGATGTACTGTCTAAATATTGAGGATAATTTAGCGTAGCGATTTAGTTATAATATTACACAAGGATAATAAGCGAAGCGGTTCAAGCACGAGGTTGCACGAAGCAAAGACACGTTGTAGAAACTCTGAGCGAAGCGGTTAGACAGACAGTTGTAGAATGAATAATAATAGCGTCGTTGAATCGTCGAGAAGCTTGGTGTCGACGTGGCAGCCTTGCTGCATATAACGAATTTTCCTATTGGCTTAAAAGCGCGCCAACAGGTATCAGTTGATAGCGAGCTCTCTCATAGGCTGCCCAATATAAAACGAATTTTGTGATTGGTCAGCTTGTAGCGGGTTCTCAGGACGTCTTGACACGTTCCTGAGTTAGAAATTGTATTTGCCGGGCCCAAATAGCGAGTGACCCGGCATTATTCTGACCTTCAGTCAGTAGCGAGTTCGGCAACTCCCGAATCGAGCGGAAATGCACGAAGATTGATTCAAATTAATCAAGCTCGTGACTGAACAGGTCATTAACCCGGTAGTTATTTAGATTTTATTTATTCAAATTACTGCTATCTTTTTCTTGCTTTCCTTTTCCTCAAATCTGAAACTGCTATCCTGTATTTTATTTTTATTTTCATTTTCATTTTTCTCCGTTGTATTTTTTTTTTAAATTCGTTCGTGGGGAACACGAACTGGCGCTCAACTAGGTTTTTCTTACCCAGCCTGAGCAGAGCTGCGTGTCCAGGGAGATTCGGGATATCTCCAGGTGGGACTTTTTGGTTTGTTATTAATTTATTTTCAGTTTTCACCAACGGAGAACCATAACGGCTATTGAGCGCCAACTACACTCCGCCGTGGGACGTGTGAAATAGAGGAGAACGTTATAAATTTCTTGAAACTGAAAAATAAACTTCCGAAAACTAAGGATTTGAAAGATATAACTCACTTGATATTTAGAATTGAGTGATAAGTGGTAATGTTTTTGGTATCGTAGAGTTTATACAAAAACTAAAAACGTTCGGTATTAAACGCTCGAAGTTGAAGAAGTCGGAACAAAAAACTGCAATTTATAGTTACCTATTGAATGCATTTATATACTTCAACATAATTATTTATATATCAATAAGTGACATTGTTTCAATGTCTGATCACCAAAAGAAACTAATTTCGAATACCTAAACATTTCTTAGTTTTAAAAAAATGATATGAATTCAAATTTTCTGGCTACTTATAATGATTGATATAACTACGTACACACTTTATAATTTATTTGCGTATCTTTCTCAAGTATTATGCTAGTGTATTGATTGCAGGACTAAGTAGAGTAAACTATTAACAGATACATTTCGGGAGTTTGGAATCCATTCTCTATATTTTTTTTTAATGATTCAATGTCTTTGTAATGTTTCCGTAACTTTACGGTACCGTATACACCCGTCTCCGTATAATTACGGTGCCATATACACACCTCTCCGTATAGTTACGCAGACGTATGAATGCTGGCCCGCCATATTTAAAATTTTGAAGATCATCGTATGCGTACGGCACTGCCGTGTGACTTCGATTTTAACCCACCGTTTTCAAACGAGATGATATCATACGGAGCCGTTTGCGTACGACACAGCAATACCGATTTCATTACCGTTTTCATACGGCAATTTTTTATTCATTAACTTTTATTTGCGGTCCACTTCGTGGAAAATACATGCTACCCCCTTTTATTTTCAAATGATGTGAGTTGACTCTCATTTGTTTTTTCTGTGATTTCCTAACAAAAGGCATTCTATAAAATTTAATTACAGTGTTTAACAAAGTTTAATAAAATTTTAAATATAAATAATGAAATTTCATAAAATAAATTATAAAATTAAATAAAATAAACAATTTAAAACGTTACTAATTTTTAAGCACCTGAATTAAAAAAATATCATTTATAAGGTAATTATGAGATTATTTTCCATTGTTAAAAAATAAATAAAGTTTTCAATATACATTCGTAGTTTTTCTTGATAATAAACGTATCGAATATTTGTCTACACTTTTTTTTATTTAATTTTTCTTACGATTTTTAGGTGAGTAATTTATCGTTGAATAAATTTTTCAATTTTAAAATAATCATGTTTAGTTCCTTTATAAATGCCTCATTCTTTTAAATGTTATTTTTCAAATCAATTCTAGATGAGTTTATCACTGGGAAAAACTTTTCGATCCAAAACGGATTTGATAGAAGCGCAAGATTCATACACGGCTAAAACAGGACGAAGTTTTAAATTTGTTTCTACTAATTACATTGATAAGCGGCATTTACAAAAAGAAATCAATCAAGAGCTAGAATTTTATTGGGGGCATGCTGAGTGCATTCATGAAGGAGAATAAAAGCAGCTAAAAAAAAGACAAAAAAAGTTAGTATGGCTCAAAATATTATACTTTTGTAAATTTGATAAATATCAAAAAAAGTTTGATAATGGTGTGTTCCCTGCTTAAAAAATCCGATAGATGCTTATAGCTGTATGTATAAGGCCCAATACTTAACAATAGCACTTCTCATAGAACTCATTCATTCTTATAAAATCTCTACGGAAAGCTTGAGGCATATCTGTTTTTTTTTTTTTTGTTTTGTTTAAAATAAAAAATAGTATATACCCTGCTTATTAAATCTTATAAAATCCAATATAATCTCTTAAAATTCCATAAAGATTTCATAAGAATTAATGAGTTCTATGAGAAGTGATATAGTTCATAGGTCGTATACATGCAGCTATAAGAATCTATCGAACTTTTTAAGCAGGGTAATACGACTTAAAATTGTCGGTACAAAATTATTAAAATTAGTATATCTTATCCGATATATTTGAAATATTAAATTGAAATGTTTTTTCACAGCCCAGTCGAGAAAACCAGTTGTTTGGCTTACTTTGAAGTTCACATTAAAGATAATGCCTTGAAAATTTATGAATGGAATGAAAACTACGACTGTGAAAACAATGAGGTAATTATAAATGTAAGTAATTTATTTACTTTTATTACTTATTTTTCTGGAAATTTGACTGCACAACTCTTAATGCAAAGCATTAGAGTATGCTTTACGATCGAAAAAATCAGTTTGTCTTTTTTTCGCTACTATTTTTAATAAATAATGATTATTTTATTCAAAGTTATCACCACCTCCGTCTCCACTACTAGCTCCATCAACACCACAAGCTCCATCAACGCCACCGTCTCCATCAACACCAATATTTCCATCAATACCACCGTCTCCACCAAGAAAACGCTTAGCTTTAATCCCAATCAATATGAATAAAACATATGTTATTCATAAAAACAACGGTACTGAGCGAGCAGAAAATATTGATGAAACGGACATGATTCATGAAAGCAACAAGAATACCTCGAATACTTTTTCGGATTTTAACTTTAAACTGATCATTAATGAAAATGGTAATCTTGAATACGCGCCGATAACCTTTGTGGGAGATGAGGGTATCATGTCATCAACCCCCAATAACTCCTACAATGAATAACATATATATATATATATATATATATATATATATATATATATATATATACACATATATATATTTAAACGATTTAGCTTAAAAGTATATATTTTTTTTTTATCTTTTTTTTTCAAAAGTACTCAATACTTATAATAAAAAATATTCATTAATAAAAACATTTGCTTTAAATTATCTACGTTTATTGATCAATATGATACATTGTCTTTACTCTGTAACAGGGCAATTTAAATGTACATAAATAACTAAATTAATTTGAATTTGAATTTCGTTCCCGCCAATAACCGGCCAACGACCTCGTAAGTTCCGAGTAGTGATGCGACTAGTCACCGGGTGTCGCATGGATCATGAAGGCCCGTCCGTTCGTCATTTCTTTAGTCTAAGATAGTGGGAATAGGTTTCCGGAGAAGTGAAACGATATAATGGACTGCGGAATGAGAAATAGACAGAGTTGTCTAGACGACGGGAATCGCCGGACGCAAATTAATTATCATCAAGGTAAATATATACGTCCGTTCACGCTTCGTGTGGAACGAGGTGATTTATTATTTAATATTCAACTTGTTAATTAATTATTAGGCCTTTAGGCCGATAATTACAATAAGTAATAATTTAACAATTTACTAATGCGGATTGATCATTGACAGGTTATCAATTGAGAATTTCTTGTTGGTGAGAGAGAGTGCGAGGAGAACTAGACCGGCGGAGAGAAAAAAAAACTAGAGGAATCAACGAGACCACCCGATACCTTCCTCATCGTCGATTGGAGTTTTCTGGAGGTAAAATTTGTAATTAATTAAGGCCTCTAATTAATTATTAAAGGGCCGAATTAATTATAAATAAATTACTTAATATCTTTTTGCGGGTTACGTGAAATAGATTGGTAGCTCAAGGCCCTTCGGCTAATTTAACCACGCGTCTCGTGTTCTCGAAACTTCCGTAAATTCTTTGCCGGGCACTCGCCATTATGTCTAAACTCTAAATTTATTTTATTCGAGGCCTCTCGGCTGGAATAAAATAATTTTCCGCGTAAATTGTCCGATAAATAAATTTAATTAATCTCAATATCAATGACAAAAGTATCATAGGCCTATCGGCCGCTTAAGATAAATAGTCCGTGTTGTAAAATCAAAATTTCAGGCCTCGTGACGCCAAATCACTGGCCGAATGTTCTAGTCAATTCCAACGTAATTCTAGTCGTAAATTTAGTCATAATATATTTTAAAATAATGTTAAAATAATTCTAATTAAAATTATGAAATCGGAATTCAGAAGTAAGACGCTAGAAAATTACGGTAAAGTTGTGTCGAGTGAAATTAAGAACGGATTATTTTGTCAGTAAATTGAGTTGAATATTGAAATACGTAGTCAGAATATTTATCAGAAAAATTGAGTAAATTAATTATATAAATTATTGAAGCAATTGTTAGTGGTAAATTATCAGTGGAAATTAATTAATTAATAAATATAAAGTGAATTAAATAAATCAGTGGAAATAAATAAAAATTAAATAATGGTGAAAATTTTATATCGGAAATTTTATTAGTGAATTTTTATATTGAATTTTCAAGTTTAGTAATTGAGTAAAAGAAAATGAGGTCATGAAATAAAATAGAGTTCAAAGTAAAGTCAGTAATTTTAAGTAAAGGAAAACTGTGTCTGTGATTTAGGTCCGGTGGACAGGTTAAGTTTGTTTTAAATAATTATACATCCAGGAGATGATTTTTAAATTAATATTAAGGTTTACCGTACAGGGGACGAGATATTTTCACGTGGGTGTGTGGGTGTGGAAAACGTCCAGGGGACGCATAGTAGGTTGTCATAATGAAAAACGTCCAGGGGACGAAAATTTAGTTTGTCATAAGTAACCGTCCGGGAGACGAGATAAATATTAGTTTGTCATAAGGAAAGTTAGTTTGTCATAAGTAACCGTCCGGGAGACGAGATAATCATTAGCTTGTCATAAGGAAAATCAGTTTATCATAAGAAAATTTAGTTTGTCATAAGTAATGTCCAGGGGACACATTAGTTTGTCATAAGTATCTTAGTTTGTCATGAGAATTAATTATTGTCATAACGTTGATAAAATAAAGCAAGGTGCTTAAAATAATTAAAAATTTGGAGTAACATTATTTCAGCCTATTCTACAGTTCCTCTCCTCACTCACAAAATATTACAAACGACCCTGAGTAAATAATTAATCTAATTTAATTAAAATAAAATCCTCCAACATCCGGTTCTGGAAGGCCGAGTCCATCTTCCAGTGGCGCCCTGTTATTCGACTATAATATTAGGTGCGACCAGACTTGGCAAGATTAATCTCTCTGTCATAACTTATGCACTTATAATTAAGTATTTTAATGAAATTTTAAGATTTAATATCTTTATTAATTAGTCTTTGCATTTAATTTTTTGCCTTATTGGAAATATATAATTATTAATAAATAAATATCTCATTCGCTTTAAGACTATAATTTTTTATAATAAAAATAATAGAAATTTTATTTTGTTTAAAAGTTTTTTTTCTCAATAAAATATAACGCGACTCATTCATATGTATGACCGTAAGACTTTCAGAAGAAAAGAATGTTACATAAATAACAATAAAATGCAGTAACACGATGTCCAATAAAATTTTTAAAGTAATCTAAAAATTAACTTTCATCTGATGCTGAAAACTGAATATTATTATCACAAGTCATTGCAGTGTTGTTAGTAGCAGCAGATGCTGAACTTTTCCTAGTAAATACTTAGGATACATTATTATTCAACCTAGTTTTAAAAAAGTCGGAGTGCCGTGAATAATTAGTTCTTCTTAAATTATTAAGATTATAGTTACTGGCAATATGTTTCTCTGCAATTTCATATCTATCGAAAAATTCAGTGCACGACCAACATTTTAATTGTGTTGAATTAAATGGAAAAATATTATTCTTAACTAATTTTTGACAACACTGTGAAGTTAGAGTTGATTCATAAATATTTCTGTCTCCAACGTAATTCTTTAAACTTTTTATATGCGGTCTCGCGTTGACGTGTAGTAATATTTTATTCTTTTTTTTTTATAATTTTTGCTGGATAAATTACAGAAATAAGAATCATTATCTTGCCAAATAAAATTTTCGAAATATAACATGAACCTATCAGTTGATCTATCTCCTGATGTTGATTGAGTTTTGGTTGCATGAATTTCGAAACGATGTTGGGATCATCGTATTATACCATTTTTATTGTGGTTTTCTGTAAAATACCAAAACAATTATAATATTTTTGTTTTGACATTCTCACTATTATTTCTTTTTTATATTTTTAAGTTCTAGAATATTTGAAATGTCAAAAGTTGCGTTGACTATTGATAGCAAATAAAAGTTCTCATTCAATTAAAATGTCTAGTTTAGTGAAATTATCACATCAAACTATAAACAAAAAGCTCATAATTATTTTGCTGTTGTCATTAGATGTTAAAGTGTCAACTTTCGTTACCACTTTTAACTAACAAAAGAATAATCAATCAATTTTTTTTTATCAAACAATAATTTAGAGATCTGGGAAGTCTTAACTGTAATTCTTACACATAAATACTTAAACATTTTATTATTTATCTTTCACCTATTTTAATTATTTAATTTATTTCTGCAATTTAAACTTTTAACGCTGACTTAAACATAAGGCATTTTTAATTTTTTTTTGTTATTTAAAAGCCTTGCTTCACATTGAGTACAAAACCAATATTGTTGAGGCTTTTTTTTAATAATACACAATGATAATGAATATTTTTTAGACAGCTATCACAACATGCAACTTTCAAGTTAAGGTTTAAATAGAAAGTTCCATTACAGCTTCTACATTTACTAACGTTCAATTTTCTTTTAATTTCAACTGCCTGTTCCAATAGTTGAAAACTTTTTTCATCAAAATAGTTTCTTAGGATATTTAAATTTACGCGTTAGTTTATAAATGAATCCTCAAGTCTTCCTTCCTCACAAATTTTGTAGATATCATCAAATTTAATAATATACTCATTCCTTAATACCGTATTGATTATTGTTTGAGGTAATTTTAACTAATTTAGTATGTCATTAACTTGAAGAAAACTATTTTTCTGGGCAAACGGATTTAACTTATGAGTAACTTTCGGAAGTCCAATTACAGTCAATAATGATCCTTTTGGACGGCCGCGAGTACTTGTCTTTGTAGGTGCATTTATTTCAGAAATTTCGCATTCCGAGTCGAGTTGAATTAATTGATGTGATTTATTTTTACTTTCTTTTATAGAACTTACTGATGGCTCCCTTTTTTTTATTGCAACATTTATTTCGATGAGTTGCTTCCAAAAATCATCGATTTTTATCAAAGCTTCTAATTTAGTACTCCAATTTTGTGGCGGCCAAAGAGTTGATGATTCATAAATTTCGTCTGTTATTTTTTTAATTATTCTTCTTCTTTTAAAAACTGTTTTTACTTTATAATTGATTGGTGTATGCAGAAAATTGTTTTTATTCAATGCTACAGGCGTATCATTAGTTTTTATAACGTTAATATCAAATCTTTTTTTAAAATAACAAATAACATGTTTAAGAACTTCAATTTTCTTAACAAAATAATTCCCATATGATAAACTCAGTACGTTTATTAAATTATTTAAAATAAAGTTTAATTTTTTCTGCATTTCAATTAAATTCAAAGTATCTTGAGAACTAATTGTTCAGACCGTTGTTTTTTTAGTTATCATTTCATCATTGGATCTTGCAAAAGCCCTTTGTGTTTGTCTGTGATAATTTTTCGACTATCTTGTTGAAAGAAGATCTCATACTGTGAGTTGAAAAGTAAAGTCTTTGATACTGTTTATTTTTGTGAAGAATATGAACATTAGCCCCTATAAAAAAAATACATTCTGTAATAAAATTGATGAAAAATAAGGGAAAATAACTAAATTGGATGTTACATGTGATTTATTTATGATAAATATGAGTGTGTTACGACATAATCATTTCCTCAAAAACGAAGATGAAGACCTTACCCTTACATTTCAATATTTTTTCTACGGTGTGTAAGTCGTTAGTCGTTAAATCTTCATTTTTCATTTGAATATTTGATAAATCTTTTATCCGAATTTTAACATTTTTTTCAAGCATAATTTTATTTTGCAGATGCTTCTTAGAACACTTCAAGTTCATTGCGTTTACAGCCATTTTATGAGTTTCTGTCGACAACCGTGTATTTCCAGGCAGATCTTCAATATACGCCTGAAACAAATACACAATTTTTTATACACAATGTATATTGAGAAAAATAATTTCGGAGTTATAAGTAAATATTACTCGATTCAAGTAAATATGTAATTATTTCAGTGGGAATAATATATTTTTTTGAATGAAGTAAATTGTCATTCCTAATTAAAGAACAATCCTTAAATTAAATAAATATGCATTTGACCTAATAAATATTTTCTTGATTCATAATGTTTTCTATAAATTTATTCATTTACTCGAATTCCCGAATTTTTATTTTCACTGCAGTCACTGTAGATTAAATTAGCAAAAAATCATAAAACAGGGATAAGACGAACGTTTAATCATTGCCACAAGATAGTATAAATGAAATAAATTGAAAGATATGAAGGATATTATTATTTCGAATATTGTAGTGGCTGAGTAGGCTCTAATGTTTATAACTAAAGCACAAGCGATATTTCTTATGCTATCATTCTGAGTGATCACCATACCATATTTTTCTCACTATGTACTATTTCGGTAAATTATTTATAAAACTACTATGCATGGCCTAATAACTCTGAAAACTGAATTTTTCACCATGTTACATTCTATTAATTTGAAAACAAAATTCTCAATACAAGAAAAACTATCTAAAGAGAAATAAGATAAGGAGAGAACATAGAGCCACTAAAGAAAACCTAATTCTGTGCGGTGAAGATCAAGAACTGAGCAAAGCGGTGTTTACTTACATACGTAGTGAAATTGCACGTAAAAAAATTAAAAGTGTGGTTCTAACTATCAGAAATGATAAACTTAGCAACACTGTAATCACGATGGTGATAGTGACTGGCTAGAATAAAATTTTAAAGAATAAACTCAGCAAGCTTTTAGACATTCAAATATTTTTCGTGACTTAACATGAAAAACAACGAAAAAATAATCCAAAGAAAGATTCTAAATATAGCAAGTAACGAATTTCGCAAAGATGATAATACGATAATAAATACGGATTTCTCGAAGTTTACGATACCAAATTTGTTTGGGAGGATGAGACAAGTCTACTTCCATTTCGTGATAAAGGATCCGATGTCGGCAGTCAAAGTAGCCAGATGCATCAATAATTCCAGTTCCGTTCAAGAGATCAATATCAAGACCATAGTTCTCAACTAGACGACTACATTCACTGATCAGGTCTCCATAAATAACAACAGTATTTATTCGCATGATCTTCGTATACGGCTTGGACGGAGGTCCAGCATCATCTAGATAGCAATAACTTTCTCACATTTTTTTAGGATATTTATTTTTCGGCATACTGGAAACTTAGGTGATATTGTTATTAAAACTACCGTACATCTCGTTATATAACACGCATTTAGTCATTAGTTACCAAAGATCACGCCGTGAGCACATCCAGTGGTGGTGCTACTTTATTTTATGACAAGGAGCAATTGAAAAATGCAAGCATTCTGAAGTTGAATGGTGTGTGAACCAAGATTAATGATATCGACATAATAATAGTGTATTTAAATTCGATTCTATCAGTATCGTTTGGATATGTTAGTGGAGGCTAATCCCTATAGCTATGGATTAGCCAGGACAACTGTGCAATTGTATAGTCATAAAGAAAATACAACGGTCAACCTATAGAAGTTATCGAGAAATTTACTGATCTCACGGTGGCATTTTCCTCGTCAGAGTGCTTATTCGATGGTACAATAAAACATCACTTCATGTGCTTAATTTGCCTCCAGTACTATGTGGAACATTCTATGCACTAACAAATCTTCAATTCAGTATCAACGGATCATACTGTTTAATATATTAGTATCAGCAACAGCTCTTTATGCAGTTTGAATCTTGGGGTTGCATTAGATAAAAGAGCTGAAAAAAGTTCAGCAGCAATTTCTAAAGGATATTCTTTATATCTATCGAAATTTACTCCTGGCTATTTAAGGCTGTATGAAACGAATTCTACGTTGCTGAAGTTGAAAATTGTAAAGAAAGTTCTGTTATTCTAGGGAATGCCTAGGAAGCTACCCAATAACTAGTACTCCAAACTGCTTAAATTCTATTTCCACACCAAGAATTACAATACTTAAATGTCAAAGATTACTACGCCAATTTCATCTGTGAAGTCAAGACTTAGTTACGGTAAACTGCAATAACGACATCTATAATATTGACACTATTTTGTTTAATCTACAATAAAGGTAAGTTGGAAATAATCGGGCACTTATTTTGCTTTTGTTTCATATACACACACATCCATGATTAAGTATAACCACCTCATTATTCCCATTGTCTTTATTATTTCGCTGGTTAATAAGAAGGAAATATTTGAGCTCTAAAATTAGATGTGAGAATTTTATTCCTAATAAAATCATCTCCTATCAGTAAAATGCCTGTGAGATTGCATGGGAACCCATAGGAATCCGTATGGAAAAGTATAGGTTTATATAAGAATCCATGCAGAAAACCGTGGGTATCTAGACTCCCATATGGAGATCCATGTAGAAAACCACGTGTATTTGGATTGCCGTATGAGAAATCCACATACGAAACTGAAGGTACTTCGAATGCGATGTAAGAACTTGGATATATGGATTTCTTGGTGAGAAATTCATATAGTAATCTAGGTTTTTGTATAAGTAATTTTTATTGAATAGTCTATTGATAGGTATATTATATATAAATAAAAGAACAGATTAATATTCCTACAGAAAACCTTATAAGAGCTTCTCTGAAAACGCCATATAGGAACTCACATAGGAACCTAGGCTATATTCTCATCCTATTCGACTCAGTTATGTTAATTTTGTCATAAGACTACAAAAATTTTAGTAAATAAAACTAATCACTGCATGTCATATATCGTCAGATTCACATTATAAATTCTGAATTTTGTTTCAAATGAAAATTT
This sequence comes from Microplitis demolitor, assembly GCF_026212275.2. Lineage (NCBI taxonomy): Eukaryota > Metazoa > Arthropoda > Insecta > Hymenoptera > Braconidae > Microplitis > Microplitis demolitor. The sequence goes on from NC_068553.1 coordinate 4,348,286, forward strand.
CGTCATCAGGAATATATACGATTTTCAATTGAAGGTACCATGGAATCAAATGTTAACTCTTGTACAGACAGTATAGTGAGAATATTGTTCATAAAATATATGCCAGCTAAATGTATTTACTATAATAAACGTGAATTATATTTCCTAACTAAAGAAAAATAAAAATAAAGTTAAATAGAGTAATTAAGATAGTAATAAGTATTGAGCTGATTCAATAAGCAAAGATTCAATTGCTTTCTATTGTAGAATTATAATTTCTGAAAAAAAATAATCACAAGCTGCTAGTAATTATTCAGCTGACAGCTAGAGACTATTTAGCTAATAGTTACAATTTTTTTTTGTAGCAGTTCGCATTTTTAATCGCTAATAGCTAGCGATTACCCCATTTTATATGAGCTATACAGAAAATTACAAAAAAATTAGTACCAAAAAATTTAAAAAATTAGTAACAAACCTCTATGGGTTACCTCGTTTTCCGTTGCTTATTATCACTAGACTTGTGATTTGCTACCCCAAACTTACAAACAAACTTGACATAGGAATACTTTAGGTTAGTATTGTAGGGTTTCAATAACTGCGAAAATTCTAATTTCGGAAAATCTCTAATAACAAATAGCTTTTGTGCCTCTTTTTGAAATTCTCATACAAAATCAAATGCTGAGTTATAATAGTTAAATGTTAAGCCGATTAATTTTTCACTTTCATCTTCAGTTTTTGATTTTTCAATTTCTTTATCATTATCTCCAATATCATTATTAACTTTTCTAACCTCATTTACAGTATCTAGCGGAAAATATTGATAATTTCCTGTTTCACTTACAACTAACTGATAAACACTAATGTTATTTTTGTCGGCAATTTCTTTTTCAGTTTCAATTATTTCCAGGCTTCTATCATCGGTTTTATTAACAATAGCTACTTCAATTCTTTCTTCATTTTTATTACTTGCTGTTTCAATATCTTTTGGAGTTAGCTCAAAAGTGAATAGCGAGGAATATTCGTAATCTCCTACTTCATTTACAACTAACTTGAAAGTATTATTTGAATAATTACTATTCTCAATTTTTTCGTCAAGTATGTTCCCGAGAATATTTTCTTTTCTATAAGCCAATTTTTCATGCCTGGCCAGGCATGTTCAGGTCTGATCAGGTATGTTCATGTCTGTTCATGCCCATCCGGGAAAAAGAATTATGTATAAAAAATGGCCCTATATAATTAATAATTATGTATAACTATATTATATTATATATAATATATTTATTGCTATAAAAAAAAAATTATATATAATAAATTTATTGCTATAAAAATAAAAAAAAATAAAAAATTTGGGTGTGTGTAGGATTTAAACCGTGAACCTTGCGCCCGAAAGATTAATACGCTACTCACTGACCTAAGAGATTTAGTTGAAAAGTCAGTTTCGTATGAACTTTAAGTAATAAAAATCTTATATGAGATAGATTCTTGGTAAAAAAATTTTTATATTTATGAGCAGACATGAACAGTCGTGAACAGGCATGATCAGGCCTGAGTGTATTTAACGCTTCAGACATGAATAGGCATGGACAGATATGATCAGGCCTGATCATACATGAACAGGCATGATCAGGTCTGATCATTTTTTCCCGGGGCGTTGTCTTAGAGCATTAATAGCTTGCAACAATTCTTTATATTCATTTTTTCGCCTTCTGAGGAAACCGTATTTATCACGATAAATAAATAAAATAGGTGATCAACTGATAACGCTCAAATAAATTAAAAAAAAAAAACGGTGAACTTCAATATTTCAAATTTCGCGCAATAACCGCGTTACTACTTGTACGGCCTGCTGCTGAGCCGCAGGCTACTGCACTATGCTACGGCTGCTCGCAACGCATTTCAAAATGCATTCATAATTCTTTGTTAACATCCTACTTAAATTTTTTAATTCAAACTTAATTGAAGATAATACTCTTTATACATGAATAAGTTAAATAAATGAATATTCACTAATTCTGAGTACCAATCGAACCACTTTTTGAAATGAGTGATTCGGTTTGCACTTGGAATTAATGAATATTTACTAATTTTCACTAATTCATGTTTAGAGAAAAGTTTTTTTAGTAGTGTGGCTCTATATCATTCGATATAAAAATATAAAATACTTATTGATTATTTTTCTTAAATATTCTTTTTAATTATATTTCTCAAATACTTCTCTTTTCGCTCTCTCAACTCAAAGATATTAGTGTGTAATTATTTCAGAAGACTTCATTAAATTTGGCTTTATTGTAATTACGAACTTGTAATTACGAAATTAATTATCAAAAAATTGAAATTTAAACAAAAATAATAAAGATCAGACAATAAGTGTCCAACAAATGACTGATACATAAAAACTCAATATGAGAAGAAGTCACTTTTATTAATGATAGAAATTATTTTTTTAATTTAAATTTATTTCCAATAAATCATCCATAAACACTCACTCTCGTCTCCGTTTTCTAGTTTCTGTAGATTTATTGTGATAAATACATTTATAATGAGCTCGACACAATTCTAATTCTTGTTTTATTACATTTTGTTTACTATTGTTAATGTGACTATTTAAAAATGTTGAGAATCTCCATCTTGTTTTAATTTGATACACATTATGGCTTCATCTAATTCATTTCGAGAATAAAAAAATTTATTCAGCGATAAACTACTCATCAAAAAATCATAAGAAAAATTAAATAAAAAGAATGAGAAAATATTTGATATTGTTATTATTAATACTCAAGTATAAAAACTACGCCTGTATGTTGAAAACTCAAAATTTATTTTTAAATAATGAAAAACAATCCCATAGTTACCTTACAAATGATTTTTTTTTTTTTTCAAATTTAATATTGTACTTTAATCAAAGTAGTTAAGCAGTACAATATACTTAGCAGCAGAATACTAAAGAATATTATTAAATTAATCAGTACTGTTTCAAATTCTTTATTTGAAACTTTGTTGAACAGTACTGGACATTTCATAGAGTACTCTTTGTTAATAATTCACAGCAATAACAAACGAGAATCAATTTGCACTCATTGACGAAGAAAAGCGGGAGGAGCCTATATTTTCCACGAAGTGGATCGCAAATAAAAGTTTACGAATAAAAAATTGCCGTATAAAAACGGTAATAAAATCGGTATTGATGTGTCGTACGCAAACTGATCCATATGATATCATCTCGTTTGAAAACGGTGGGTTAAAATTAAAGTCACACGGCAATGCCGTACGCATACGACGATCTTCAAAATTTTAAATATGGCGGGCCCGTATATATACGTTTCCATAACTTTACGGTGCCGTATACATACATTTCCGTACCTATACGGATACGTGTGTATACGGCACCGTAAAGTTACGGAAACGTATGTATACGTCACTGTAAAATTACGGAGACGTATGTATACGGCACCGTATCGTCAAATTATCGTTCCTATAAACACTTCCTTCGAAAGTTCTCCACGTCTCTGCCAACTTGTTGGAGAAGACACAGATAAGATGAGACGATTAGTGATGAGAATCTTCCTTAGCGGTTGAGATGGGTAAGAAGACCAGTTTAGGAATAGGTCTGATGAATGCTGAAGTAGCAGTCTTGACACCGACTAGAAGAGTGTGAGGTCGATTGAACCAAAAATACTTTAACCTTTTTTTTTCTTATTTTATGAATAAAAGCAAAATGATAACTTTTTTTTGACGAAATTATAATTTATTGTATAGACCATCATTTTTCATAAGCACATAACTTAACAAATGATGAAAATTTTTAATAAATACGAAATTGTAAAACTGCATCAAATGATTCAATCGTCCCCTTTGCGGGAGCAACTGAACCATTAGTCGTGAACAATTAAACCAAAAGTATAAGGACCACAAAAGAATGACTTTAATGAATAATGTACTATCCATTACAGCTCAACACTGAAATTACAACACTTCTAATAATATTGATTATTTTATACATTATATGCTATAGCAATCATTTTTTAAATTTCTATCAATATATTTATTTTTTTTATTGGTTAGTTTAGCTCTTTCACATTCAATCAAGATGCGCGCGCATGCCTAATGCTCACAGCGTGATTCGTGTGGTTCAACCATCCCCGAGAGTACAGTTTCAACTGACCCCAATTGATTTTATTGAAATAATTAGTTTTAAAAAAAATATTCAAGAACTATTTTACTAGAAGTAAAGTTAGAAATTTATGACTAATATATGTACGAAGGTATTGCAAAAAAAATTTTAAGATTACATTTAAAAATTGAAAAATTATTAAACAATTTGTCAAGAGCTGAACAAAAAGTTCAGATGCCTAATAACACAAAAACTTGAATTTTTTTTTAATTAAATCATCATATTAGTTTCAAATTTTGGCCAGACTAAGATTTAGTGTATTCAAATATAATTCCAAGAGGACGACTCATTTTTCTATTTTTTTCGATTTTTTAAGCTTACTGGTTCAGTTGCTCCTATGTACGCCATTTTAAAATAGATTGGTAAGATTAAAAACATTCAGCAGACCAACGTTCCCAGAAATACTGAAGTCTTTCTTGAATTCGTTGATAGAGTGAAAGACGAAATGTGGGTACACTAGTAGGACTGGGTTCAGGAACAGTGCTGAGGGGCGCATCCCGGATAAACTGTCCAGGGGTGAGCGCAGATGTTGTCTGGATCATCAGTAAGTTCACTACGTGTCCTTGAGCTTAATAATGCCTCAACTTGAGTAATAAATGTTGAGAAGTCTTCGTAGGTGAGAAGTAGATCAGCAACGGTATGTTGGAGATCATGCTTGACAGATTTTACAATAGCTTTCCACTTACCACACATGTGTAGGGCTCCAGGTGGGTTGAAAATCCGCTAAGTGCCGTCTAGGTTAAGAATGCATTGAAAATGAGATGGTCCGTTTAGCGCACCGGTGATTAGTTGCTTAAGAATGACATTTGCCTTTCTTAAGTTAGTGCTACAGTCACTGAAAAGGGTTTTACAGATGCCACGATGACTGGTGAATCTCCTGAATGCTTTGAGAAAGCCTTTCGCAGTGTAATCACTTGCTGCTTCTAACTGAGTTGCAAAAGATGAGAAGGATACAAAGACTGCAATCCAGCTTTTGTAGCAACGTGTACGAAGTCCCTGAAAGAATTTGAGTTGCATAGGCCAAGCATAGTAAACGCTAGTACTTTCAAAGACGAGTGATGGTGACGTGTGAGATGTAGGTAGTTGACTCATCAACTGTTGAGATCGCTAGGCTCTCTGTCGTACACACCCAACGCAGCGTTGAATGTGCGATTTTATTGGGATTCTTCCCTTAAAGATCCAGCATTTCTTGCGCATGGTGGTCAGCATCAGTTGCGTGCCTCCATGCATTGTGCGAGCATATGCATCGGTGATGATGAAATGAGACAGATGAAAATTCTTTGCTTGTATTGGTGGAGGTTTACTATCCGTGTCAAGTTGAGAATTTTGTAGTCGTCCACCAACAGTGAGATTTCATTTTTGAAGTATTCATGTTGTGTAATTTTGATCCAAAAGTACAGAGCTCCACAGATATCATCCACGTAATTACCCTTTTCAAAGGGTTCAACAGCTAGTGGATACTCATCTCTTTTATCGATAATCAGCTGTTTGAGAACACGGCCAGCAAGATATAATGCTGGACGTATACCATAAGTCACAGTGGTCAGATGATGAGATTGAGGTTGATTGTCATCATCTACCCAGAGCATTCATCGATAGTCCCAATCATCTGGGTGAACGTTGATTGGACGAAACATTTTAGTAATGTAAAACATCAAACATGCCAGATTGAAATTTTGGACCCGTGTAAAGTGTGTCATTGAGTGAGATGTCTGAGGTTGTGTTGCTGGATCTGTTGAAAACTACTCTCAGCTTGGATGTTGTGCTTTCGTTCCGAAGAACACCGTGATGAGGAAAATAATAGGTGACGCGAGATGATCGATGTGGATCTAGAACTTTCTTCATGTGACCCATAGACTCAGACTCCATGAGAAAGTTCTTGGAATGATTATTGAACTAAGGTTTTTGTGAGATATCTTTTAAGAGTCGATTAAGATATTTAGTGGTAATATGCATCGAGTGTCCAAGTTGTTGAGATGATCATTTAAAGTGATTTGATTAAAAGTGAGACTCACATTTGGCTTTTTTCACCGTGAGAGACTCATTGTGAGGTGATGGAACTTCTTCGAGTTGCCAAAACTTGACAATTCAGTCATGAAGTTGATCGTTGGGGATGAGATGGTGAGATCTGCTTGGTAATTGTTGAGGTTGAGATCAGTGATGCCAGAACGTGGGATTTTTCTACCTTTTCCATGCGACTTACGCGAGCAGCACACAATGAAAGTTATCCGTGTCCGTGTGTTCGGGATAGCGAGGTGAGCCGAGCGTAACCGAATTCAGCTACCTGGAACTGGGAAAATGTACTCTCGCCATGTGGCATACTAGAGCACACATACATATGCAACTCATGTCCGTGTATAACCGCGTCTGAGTCATAAGGAGAAGCCGAGAATAGTTGGATCGTCTTCCAAAGCGCGGCAAAACAATGGCGGCTTATGAAACGGCTTTGCTGTGTATTTTTTTTTCTCTCTATCATTTTCTTTTTATTTTTCGAATGCAGCTCATGTCGGTGTGTAACCGCGTCTGAGTCATAGGGGGAAGCCGAGGGTAGCCGAATGGAAAAAGTCAAATCTTTTTGATTACACAAAAAAATAATCAAAGAGACTTAAAAAAGTTATCAACAACATTGATTTGTTCATAAGTAGCATTCGGAGATTTTGATTTATTTTTGTAATTGAAACAAATTTAATTTAATAATTTAATAATAATTGTCAACTTTTTACAAAAAAGTATTTTTTTTTTTTGTAAAGATAGTTTCCAAAATTGGAAGAAAATGAAAAAAAATCTGTTGAACACCAGATTCGAACCCAGGACGAAACGTGTCGTAGACTTGGAGCGTAACACAAGTCTATTAACTCATGCCGTAAAATTGGAGGAACAAAGAGTCCTCATGAGTATAAAAAAAAAAAAAAAAAAAAATTGGAAAAAAAAATAATAATGGTAGGTAAAAAAGCAGAGCCCAGAACTCTAGCTTTTTTTGAAATTAAAAATGAAAACAATTCTAAAATAAATAAATCGCAAGATGAAGACTCTACATCTCCACCTTAATTTTTTTTACGATTAAAAGAATAATTCTTAGATAAAAATGAAAAAATTTTCTTTTCAATTCAAAATTTCAGTTGATAAGAAGCACAGATCAAAGTTTCCAATTTTCATATTGAAACAACTCAACGTTGAAAACTCCAATTTTAAAAAATTGTCATTATATGAACGAATCGAAAAGTCTCCACTTCTTGTTTTTTTTTTTTTTTTTTTTTTTTTTATAATTAAAGTAATAATAATAATTGAAAAGCTATATCAATGAAAAGCAAAAAAAAATCAATTAACTATAAACAGAGCCTAGAACTTTAAGTTCTATTTCATTTAAAATAAAAAAATTTTCTTCTTAAAAGAATTAATTTAAAAAAAGCAGAATTTAAAGCTCTAGCTTCTGTTTCATTACTATTAGATGATTGATTATTACATAATTGGAACCTACCTTAATAATCACTAAGTCTTATAGATTTACTAGATGTCATTAATTCCATTCATTACCGCTGTCATACGTATGAAGATTTATTTTCTCATGGACTTCCTGATCAACTATTATAAAATTTTTGAAGACATCAATTCTAAATGTTCCTCATCAGTCGGCAATTCCACCGCAGTTAAATTTCTTGATTTTAAAAATGATCTAATCACACAAACCAAACTCAACTTTTCCGCACTAAGGCGATTCTTTTTCTTCGTTTTTGTATCAGGTATGAGAGAAAAAGTCCTCTCAGCTGGAGCATAGAGTAAGGGAGTGGTCTCACCATACTCAGCAACAAGCGCAAAGATGGAAATTGGTCATTCTTATTAGAGTCAGTGAAAGTGCTAATTGCTATCCACATCTCATCAAATGGTAATTTACATTTACATTTACATTTCTTCCTTCTAGCTGGAATCGACCTGATATAATTAATCCCATTCTTTTTCACATGATGCTTGTTCCTCTTCAGTAAGGTTTAATATGTGGCATATGTTCTTTACGTGGATAAACTAAGATTTTCTGTTTGGATCTAATAATGCGGTTTTTTTTTGCAAATACCGTCAGATTCGATAGAAACACATCGTTGTAGGGTAATTTTTTGCGGACCTCGGTTGCAGCTTTTTCATAAAATTGTAAACAGTTAGAGCGAACATCTTCTACATCAGAATCTGAGACAAATCTCAGTTTTTCTTGAGCCACTAAGTATTCCAGGCAATCTTTTCCAATGTCAACGTTAGACAAATCAAGCTGATTTGATCTAAGCTTAAAGTTAACGTTATTGACGTAATTCAATACTTTTGATGTCAACAAAGCTGGTTTCAAAAACTTCTGGAGAACTTGAACCCAAAAATTCTTTGAAAAAGGCTGTAATTCATGGACTAATGTCTTCGCTCCTTGAAAGTGAACATTGATTTTGTTAAAAGCTTCAAGTTCAAACTTCGAAAACAGAAAAGCGACGGAGATAGATTAACTAAGGTGTACTCTAGTTCATAAAACAATCGTTAATGTAAAATTTTTAAAAGAACACGAAAATAATTAAAAACGTTTGTATTATAGTTTCGTCGCTTTATCGAATAATTTTATCATATTTTAGAGCTCCTGCAATGGTCTTGGCTGAATTGTATAGCAAATCTAATGTTTCTTTTGCTTCGAAATAGTTGCCTCTCAATAAATAAAAACATTTGTTATAACTGCTCATAAATAGCATTAACTTTTGCTTACTGCTTTTAAATCCCTACTAAGAATAAAAAAAATATTGAAATCAATATTTAACATGCAAGAAAAACAAGTGCACAGTGTCAAAATTTGGCACGGACAATAATTTATAGCGAAAAAAAAAATTTTTTTAATTTTTAATAATTGAAAAAAAATAGTAGCCACAGAGGTCCCACAACCAGAACCACCCGAAAAGTTGTGGTATAGATAGTAGTTTGTTGCCACAAAGTTTCAGGAAAATCAAAATATGCATGATTTTCAGAAAACAACTTTAAAGTTTTAAAATTAAAAAATAACGTAGAAAAATTTTTCTAAAAAATTATTTGTATTTTTTTTCTAATAGTACATGAAGTAACGAAACTTTTTTATTCCTTGAGTTTTTTTATTTAAAATTTTTTTCAAAAAGTTATAAGCAAAAAACCATGAAAAGAGCGGTATTTTTGAAAATTTCATACCTTATGAACCAATGTTAAAAAAGAATCTTAAAATTTAGGAGGATCATTTTTTTAACGAGTATTAAAAAATATAAAAGAATAACGGAAATTAAAAATTAAAATTCTTAAAACCGTCCGATTTGGCGTAGAATGCCCCATATGTTTTAACTCATGTGCATGGTGCCGCGTAATTTAGAATCAAGCTCTACTCTATACAGATCAATCGTAATCGAATGTAAAATTAAATTTTGCTCTGTAAATCATGCTCGTGCTCAGTTCATGTACTCAACTCTATTATCTGTTATTTATTTTATTAAATATGGACAATGCACATAAATAAGTGACTTTTTATTTCTTGCACCATCCTGATCTAGCAAAATAAATATTTAGTGTCATTCTAAGTTAATATTTTACAATTACAAATAATATTTTGTGGTCAAAATTTTTTTAATTTAAAAATAAAGCTCTGAACTACTTAGAACAATTATTATTTGTTACGTTCTGGCTCTAATTAAATTTAAATAAAAATTTTAGAAAACTTTTTTTTTTAGTCTCGAATTATTTGTTCACCACGATGGGTGAATAAACGGTTCGACACTTCTTAGAATCATAAATAAATAATAGATTAATAAATCTGTAACGTGGTAAATTTGGATTTACCGCGTACAAATTAAGTCAAAATAATAGCTAGTATGCGCAAGGTCGATCACGTGATCTAACCACCCAGGATGTTCCGGGTAGGTTGCGACTAGTCGTTCGAAAGTGGAAATTTCAAACGCTCGGTCGTCAATCCCCAATTAGAATCAAGTAGGAGCCCGAAGATGCCCGAAGTCGAGTAGGGAGCGAACAATTATAAGCGGGGACCGGGACGTGAAACGACATTAACTAATGGAACGACCGGACCGTCGAGACGCACAAGACCACAACATTGAAGTGATGCCATCACAGACACTAGGACAGATGCTGTGTAATTAATTATCAGGTAATTGTTATAGGAGAGACCGAACGAGACAGAAAATTTAATTACGAGACCAGGACGAGGACAGGAAAAAAATCACTGAGACCAGGGACAATACCTATGCGATAAGAGAATCACTGTGGCTCGCGGATAGTCAAAACAGATGACGACGCATGACCCGGGCCACGGTGATTCTCTCATAGAAAATCTGAGATGTAACGTTAACACTTTGATGAATGTATTTAATCAAAGAGCAGCAGAATCAGTCAGTTGATCGCAAGATCTTAAAGAGCATGAAACTCTGTACAGTTAACTGACTGATTCGCCTGTCTCCATCGGTTTAAAGGAATAAAACCTAAAATTGAACCTTTATATGAATCTTTCGTTAAAGAACCTAAAAGGGGCGAGTGCTTACTAGCTGTTCTACTTTTCCTTTGCTCAGAGCGCTAATCAGCAGTTCGGGCTCCTTCACCACCTATCATAACAACCTTTATGCCTCGAGGCCAAAGAAGCAGGAGATCAGGACGTGTTGTACAGCTCGGCCGCGTAATTCAAGGCGTTATCGCAGACCTTACGCAAGGTCGACCGAGAATAAGATCTGAGGAAGTTCTTATCGAGCTGGTAACGCTAGTAATACCGCCAGTGGTCGCCAACGATTCAATCGAGATACCAAAATCAGGTTCTGTTGAGCTGTCGAGCTCGTGTGTTGTTGAGCCATCAGGTTCTGGCGGTTTGATCGACCAGTTATAATCACTTGTCCTCACGGAGGAGTCGGATCTCCATAGCTCAGCCTGTTCAAATTCAGACGAGGCACTAAAGGAAAACCGGGTCTTCTGGACCGGCATCAACGAGGGTTGGTAGTTGGTTCCTGTGGACGTTCCATCCGTCCATCCACCCAGCGAAAGCGTCCCGTTCCACTACCCTCGTTACGGATACTATTCTGAGGGCTATTTCAAGGCCACCGGCAAAGATGCGTACGCACCAGCGAAGGAGAAGAAACTACGTAAAAAAGGGATTATTTGGGCTGACTTATGGAACCCATAATCTCCACCATGGTAAGTCATTAAACCGTTTCTTGTAGAAAATAATGGAAAGTCAACAGCTGACGCACCTGAGGTCTAACGACACCTCAACGAAGTCAACCTGGTAAATTAAAAATATTCTGTCTGATAAATAGAGAAAGCCAGAATGTAACATATTATTTTTTTTTTCATATTATTTAAAAATAAATAAATAAATAAAAAAAAAACAGTTATTTGTGAGTGTCGAACGCGGAACCATTGCTACTCCCAAACTTGTGTGCTACTCACCCAAACATTTAGAGATATATATTTTATTGTTTAGAAGTTATATATTAACTCGAATTGACGATTTAAATATTAAATTAATTATTATAATTGAAATAACTAATTATGGAATGTTGAATTAATAAATAATTAATTCAACATTTCATATAACCCTGATCAATTAATAAATTATTTTGCCCGCCTTGCCATTCCGAACCCACGGACACGGGTAACTTTTATCGTGTGCTGCTCGCATAAGTCATATGGAAAGGGTAGAAAAATCCCACGTTCTGGCATCACTGGTTGAGATGAGACTGGACCAAGTATAGACCAACTAAAAATTGTTTCGATGGCAACTGAATTACCAAGTGCACCTGTGTTAATTCCGGGTTTGATAATTATCCTATAACAATCTGCGCCAATGAGAAGATCAATTTTATCAGACTTTAAATAATCTAGATCAGCTATTGCAGATTGTTGAGATGATGCCATGAGGTTTTCGTGATTGACATAGCTGGTAGCTCAGCTGTGAGTTTGCTGAGTATGTTTGCAGAGATGATAACACTATCATCAAAAAGAAAGGAGGTAAGTGAGATGTTCACAACTCCAGACGCACTTCCAGATGATACACTGCCAACTCAAACAATTGGAATTTGAGATGAAATGATGTCAAATTGACAATTATTGACTATTGTGTGTGATATGAGTCTAAGTTCCGACGCAGGGTTGATGAGAAGACCGACAATTTGAGAATTATCGTCTGTATTGTTGAAAGTAGTCTCGGGAGTAACCAATAAAACACTAGGTCGTGCTATTGTCCAGGAGACTTCATGAGAATAATTTATTCGTACTGAATTGAGTACTGCTGAGGGAGATGAGAACTTGAGCTCGCCAATATCGACTTTTGTCGAACTTTAGGCGAGGTAAGAGCTTGTGATCTGGCTTTTGGATTGAGCTGAGAGCGAGAGTGAGAGAGATGAGATCGGAATTAAGTCCATTAAGATGATGCAAGATAAGTTTATGCTTACTTACTTGCAGCAGCTTCTGATGATGTTTCACACTCTAGTTGTCGAGATGTTGGTGCCACTGGTGGAGTCGGAGTTGGGTTTTTCTGAACTTGTTTGCTTTTCGTCAACGCAGCGGTGCCATGAAGCATTGAGTGATGATGTTGCTTACAGTAGGCGCACGTCTTAGGATTGTGATATTGTGAGATGTTGTGCGAAGCCAGATAATTAGTGCAGAGGTACAACTGGGTTACCCATTGTTGTTTTTTGTCAGGAGAGTAAGCACAAATTTGTGGACAGTAAACCACGAAATGCTTTTGAGAGCACAACTTGCACTTGTTACTCGCTGACGGTGGTTGAGATGAAGACGGCTTGACTTGCGATAATGATTTTAAAACGTTGAAATTAGAAGTTTGAGCTGATAGTTGCTGTATAGCATGTACTTGCGCTGCAGGCTGTACTGTGGTGATTCGTGGCTTGATGAAACTGAATTTTCTTGGTGAAACTCCACATTCCATGGCTTCTCTGGCACGTATGCGATCTAGAAGAAATGTTTTGAGGTCAGCAAACATGTGAAACTCGCTAATGACCCCCCACACTGACTTCCCACGCCTCCGCTGTCACCAGATCGAGTTTGTGTGCGATGAGGTGAACTAATATCTGATCCCAATGCTCAGTTGGTGATCGCAATGATTTTAAAGCATCAATGGCTTCAGTAGTAGCACCCAAAACCGCCTTGAGATGCTTGGCTGATGAAGAATCAGCTGAATGGATGCTGAATAGCTTGTACAACTGAGATGAGATGAGAAGACACTTGTTTTCGTACTGGTTTGATAATCATGTTCCAGGCCAACATAAAAGCATCTGAGATGATGCTGATATTTGAGGTGAGACAAGCGGTTCTACTTTCCAAGCAGGAGTTTAGATAGTACACTCATTCCACCTTGATAAGGTTTGTATTTCCTTCAAGCAGTGAGATGAAAAGATCGTAAAAATGTCTCCAATCTTGGTAGTTACCCGAGAATTCCGGGACGGTGATGGTAAGCAAAGCAGTGCAATGGTGAGATGTTTGGATAGGGCTCGAATTAGCCTAGGTACTACCAAGCGATGGTTGTTTTGCTTCTATATCTAAGATGCGGGTATAAGGACGTCTACAATCGTTTGGAACTGCTTGGGGGTGGTCTCAAATGACCCCTCAGTGAAATATTTGTGCTCTACGGTGACGTTTGTTTTAAAGGAGAACAACTTCTCGTGATCCGCTTTAAACTTCTCCCAATATGCGTTGAAAAGCTTGATTTTTGCGGTAGCTGTAAACAGAGAGAGTGTCTTAAACACTCTTGCTTCCGCAGCGGCGGCCAAAGATGAGAAGAGTGACTTGGGCCTAATTGAAATGCCAATTTGTTCTGAACGGCAGCCATTGTACTAATTGATATGTAAATCTTTAATTAGAGTGATATGAGAAAAACAAACAATACTTATAATTGAATAACAACCATGAACGAACTGACTGTAGCTGGTGATGATACCTGGTGATATGCAGCGATGTGAGTTGAGAATTTGCACTGTGGTGTCCTTTAACACTTTTTCCACCAACGCAGTACCACGTCTAAGCTACTCAGCAATGCACTGGTGTTGCAATGACTTTACTACACCGGTTCAGATGATATATTTTATCTGATTTTAAAGTCAATTAAGCGATCCGGCTTAAAGGATCAATGAAAAAGTCACTTAAATATTTAATAAAAATTAAATTTAAAATTGTAACGGGGTAAATGATTTATCACGTTAAATCTAAATTGAAAATGTAATTTATTACGTGTACTGTCGATAATTTTGCAAAGCCACTTCAAGGTTATCCGGAGTAAAGTGCGACTAGTCGTCCGGAAGTGAAAATTGAAAATGCTCATCTGTCAGTCTCCCTCAAAAATAAGTCGGAGTGGTCAAACTCCGAAGATGTCCGAATTCACGCTGGAGTGAATTATTAAAAATGGAAAATGGAATTGGAACGAGACACTTGTGACCGGAACGACTGAACTGAACGGACATTAACAAAGAAAGTAAGAGTCAATATCTTAGAAGACGCCAACACTCAGACACCGAAATTACATCAGGTTGAAGGAGAGAACGAGTCAAAAACAGGACATAACGATAACTCAAAATCTACAGAATGAGACAAACCAAACAAAACCAGAACGATTGCTATGACGAGGAAGAAACTGGAGAAAATTACTGTAAAGGTATTTATTTAATTTATTCAAGGCAGGAAGCTGGAAAAATTAATTAAGTACGTACATGTACGTCGGGTATCTTCGAGTCTCGGATAGTTGTCCGTAATTTATTCAGAAATAAGTAAACTAGAATTAAATAAAATAAGCTGGAATCAACGTTAAAATTCATAAAATAACTTCAGGCAGATTGCCGGAATTATTACGCTGAATTAATTAATTCAATACAGACATTATAAACAACAAATTAATTGATAATTATTTCAAATCTTTAAATTAATTAATTTATTGATTGTAAAATATTGTGGCGAGAAAATAGTCAGTGGCAGAATGCCATTTGAAATTCAGTGCGCGTATGAAGAAATTCCAGGAGACTTGAGTGAGTATGTAAATTAGATCAAAATGATCAACAATTTTAACAATAGTAAATTAAAGTTTCTTGGAGGTGAAGCGATTTTAAATTGTCAGTTAAGGAAAATGCCAAAGGTAGTTGGCTTATTAAGGTTGAAAAAGTTGCGTGCGTGTGTGTGTGAAGTTGTCAAAGATAGTTGTAAATTAAGGCTTAAATTGTTATTGTAAATGTCAAAGGTAAGTTGGCTTAGTTAAGGTTTAATTAATTATAGTGTTAAAGTCAAAGGTAGTCGACATTAATTAAGTTCATAAGGTATACAAGGTTTATTAGGTAGTAAAGTCTATAAGAATATGAGGCTTATAAGGTCATATGGTTATAAGATTTCAAAATAAAAAAATTGTCAACGGTAATTGACGTAAATAAATAAAACGTTATATTGTCAAATTAATAAATCTAAATTATTTATAAATTATCCTTCCTCTTCCTTCTCTTACAATCAACAAATTACACAGACCCCAACGATTCAGGATTCAGTTCTGGGAGGCTGTATTACTTTCAGTATTCCCCTAGTAAGGATGACCTAAGTAACAGCGTATCCTTGTTATAAAGTTGAGTAAGAGAGGGTGGGATGCTTGGACACTTAATTGATGGGAAAAGTGGATAAGATGATTTATGACTCAAAAATAAATATATTTAACACTGGGGATGGGGATAGTTAATAATTTTTTAACTTCCTGCTAAGAAAATCGACGATTTTCAAAAATTTCGGGAAGTTATTGTTTTCACCCCGATTTTTGAAAATCAAGTTTTCATCAGATGTCGACGTTTTGAGGTCCTACGAAGCTATTCTGACTATTTTCAGAATGATGTCCGAGTGTGTGTGTGTGTGTGTATGTGTGTGTGTGTGTGTGTGTGTGTGTGTGTGTGTGTGTGTGTGTGTGTGTGTGTGTGTGTATGTAAACTCTTTGTAACTTTTTAACTAATAAATCGATTTGGATGGTTGAGGTGGCAATCGAAAGAGCTTGTTGGCCGCCAACTTTCCTAAAAATTTCAGATCACTTCATCGAATAGACTCGAAAATATTTGCGAATTACGAAAAAAAAAAAATTTTTTTTTAGTTTTTTATTGATTTCTCAGAAACGACTTATACGATCGACTTCAAAATCTAATCAGCTCTAGTACTCAATAAAACGCGTCGATTGCCACCTCAAACATCGAAATCGGATAATTCGTTCGAGAGTTATCGCGGGAGAAAGAAATAGTGAAAAATGGTTTTTTCTAAATATTTTTGAAACGACCGACGAGATCGATTTCAAATTTCAATCAGCTCTAGAATTCAATAAAACGCGCCGATTGCCGCCTTAGACGTCTCAATCGGTTAATTTGTTCGAGAGATATCGCGGGAGAAAGAAATGGTGGATAATGGTTTTTTCCAAATATTTTTGAAATGACTGACCCGATTAATTCCAAATTTTTTTTTATTAGTATTTCGAAAATATTTTCAAAACGACTTGATGAATCAATTCAAAAATCTGACCAGTTATAGAACTCAATAAAACATTTCGATTGTCGCCTTGAACTTCTTAATCGGTTTATTCGTTCGAGAGATATCGTTTGAAAAAAAATCGTAAAAAACGTTTTCTTTCGGAAACAAAGGCATACAAAAGTATTTTCGAGCTTGAAGAGAAAATGTATCTACAACAATTTTCTGAGCTCAAGGAGCTCGAAATAGGCGGGAAGTTTTGGGGCTGGCCCGCAGGGTCAACCGACAGACCGATTTTTTTTATATGCGCTGTGTACGCTGCACTGACTTTAAGGGAGGGGACAGGGTTTTTACTTTCGAGAACTTGAATTTTTTGTTTTTGTCTTATCTCATTGTCGACAATGCCGCAAAGAGTCAAGTCTACCTTTTTGGGCAACGGCTTGATACCTTTGTCACTGATGTGATCTCCTAAAAATTTTACCTTTTGCTGGCCCAACACCGATTTGGCTGCGTTGATGACAAGTCCATAGTCTTGTAAGCGCTGAAATAAAATGTTTAGGTGTTCGAGATGTTGCTCCTCGTTTTCTAGAGCTACTAGCATGTCGTCAATGCATGGAAAGACAAACGGTAGGTCTCGTGTGGCCTCATCGATGAAACTTTGGAAAGTTTGTGCGGCATTTCAAAGTCCAAACGTCATCTATGGAAATTCGAACAAGCCAAAAGGTGTGATGATGGCTGTCTTCTCGACGTCTTCTTCGGCAATGGGAATTCAATTAAAGGCTCTAACCAAATTTAGCACTGAAAATATATTTTTACCGTGCAGCGTTGAGATAAAATCGTCGAGCCGTCAGACCGGGTAGTTGTTGTGTATCGTGCGCGCATTGAGTGGTCGATAGTCACCATATGGTTGCCAATCTCCAGATTTCTTGGATACAAAATGGAGTGGAGATGCCCAAGGACTGGTCGATAGATGTGCGATAACCAGTTGAACCATCTTGCGAAATGCTTTTTGCGCAATTTTAAGTTATGTGGCGCAAGATGTCGCGCTTTGCACGATACTAGAGTCTCTGATGTCGTCTTAATATGATGCACTAACGAATGCTTCTTGGCTGAAGTTATCCCTTCGGGTCGAGTTATAGCCGGGTAATTTGATAATAGTTTATGGTAAGCTGTATCACTTTCGATTAATTTGATGCATTTTGCATCCAAGCGTATTGAATCCACGCGTGTTTGGACACTAGTGGAGTAATCACGTAACTGTTTGTGTTTAAGGTCGATTAACAAGTTAAAATGACCTAGAAAATCGGGGCCAATGATTGGTTTCGTGACGTCAGTGATGATAAATCATTGAGTGAATTCTTGGCGCAAACCAAGGTTTAATGAGAGAGTGATGCAACCGTATGTTTCGATCAGCGAGCCGTTTGCTGCATAAAGTTGGTATCCTACTGGTGTAGGCTCGCATTTCATCCGCTCATATGAATACACAGAGAGATCTAAACAGAATTCACGAAGTATTGTGTATTCGTGGTTGGATCAACGACGAATAGGTGGTTTGAAGATGCGAGAGAGTCGCTTTCTACCGCTAGTGACTCTCGTTCACGTTTTTCGCAAACTTGCAGCCTGGCATACATTTGTGCGTGGTTTTGTCAAACTTTGTATGGTTATAACAGATGCCTTTTTTATCAAGCTTCCGTGGCTTTGACTTGCTTCGAGGGCGTTTGTTTTGTTTTCGTCTTTGTGATTTACCACGGTTCTGGTTAAACGCTGTCGTCAGTGCTGCTACCTGTCGAGATAGTTCGCTCACTTGTTTTTGCAGTGCCATCGTCTCCTGCGAAGATAATGACGAAGCTACGGCAGCGGTTTGAGTCACTGGAAACATCTCATGTAGCTTGTCGGCTGTATCGGCTAACTCTTCGATAGTAGCCGTGGTTGAAGAGATAGCTAGAAGCTTTTGTGTGTTCTTGGGCAAGTTTGCCAGCTATTTTGCCTTTAGGACTGCATCATCAATAGTCAGCACGAGTGATTTATTATGGCGGAGGAACTGTGAAGATGATCGGTCACCGATCGCTTCGCGATTTAGAAGCTGACGCAGTTTAGCTTCTTCTAACTTTGAGTAACACGTCATGAGCGTGGCTTTCAACTCGGCGTAAGGTGTCGTCATTGGTGGGTTGATGATGAGAGTCTCAACCTGACATGCATACTCTGTGTCGATGAGAGAAACCGCGTGATTGAATTTCTCTTTGTCAGTTGTTACGCCGTCAATCGGAAACTAAGCTTCGAGCTGCACGACCCATAAACTCACTCGCTTTGGGTTGAAGTGAGGTGCCTTGAGAGAGTTGACGATCACTGGCTTGGCATCCAACAAAAATTCTCTTTCTTGTCGTCTGAAGTCTTTGGATCGGACATAGTTAATGTATGAGAAATACTAACATAATATAACTAACACAAAACTTAATAATATTACTGTAAGCGGATTAGTGTCCGTCGAAGCTGACTCACCGTTTAGGAATGTCCGAGACGCTTCGAGACGTACGAAGATTATCACTGGGTGGAAATTGAACACGAACGATAATTTTGTTCACTGTATTTTACGGAGGAATTTACTGATCACTTTTATCACAATTTGATTTGCACCGCGATGATGTCCCTTAAATTACAAACTAATTCGGCATATGTTTACAATGCCCCGCAACGCACCAGGAGTGATAAAAGGCTTGCACAACACTTAATTTACGCACTTCACTGTTGTAAAGAACTCGCGGAATTAATATGTCGTGATAAGCTATCAGCGAAGACGCGATGTTGTACATTCAACGTGCTATTTGCCACGTAGAACGTGTGCGAAAGATGGCGTCCTCTTGAAAATCACGTCGGGCAGTCACTAATGTAGTGACTGAAATGAGGTTTATGGAACTCAATCACTACGATAATTAATTTATCTGACTCCAATTATTAGTGTTAATGAATTAATAATAATAATTAGTTTTATTTAATGAATTAATTATAATACAAGATAATGCAGATCGTATTAGATATGTGTTAAGCTAGTTGCCGTGTATCTCTCTAATGTACGTGTGTACTGGACTCGTCGAGCTCAAAAATACATTTGTATGCCGTTGTTTAAAGAAACTTTTTTTACCATTTAGTTCCTCAACGATATGTTTCGAACGAACTGGCCGATTGAGACAGCTGATTAGATTTTAGAATTGATCCATCGAGCACATTACTAGTTATCCAAAATTAACTTCTTTGAAAAAATTTTATTTTTGGAATATCTCTGAACGAGCCTCACCGATCAAGCTCAATTATTTACAGCTTCTAGATAGTAACAAGCCACGTCAAATGACACTTTGACGATCAATATCAATTTATCCGTTCAAAACAATGATGAGCAAAAGTAGTCTTAGTGTTGAAAATTTACAAGACTAAGACCACGACTTAAAGTTTTTCAAGACTGAGACCAAGCCCAATAATAGAGTTAGTATAACAAGACCAAGACAAATATTTTTGAATCAATATCAAGATCAATACTTGATGAAGTACAAGAATACTGAGGCCAAGTCCAAGTCCTAACATCAAGTAACAACACTAAGATAAACATTATAATGAAAAAAATAACTGGAATAAGGAAACACGAAATTATGTCTTTTGCAGTAGTATTGATATTTTTTAAAATAATGAATTAATATTGTTATAAATTATGAGTGAACACAAAATAATGACGAACTAAATGAAAAGAATATTATTTAATAACGCTCATACACTATTAGCGCACACAATTATCAATATTACTAAAAAATTTTCAAAAACTTAACATACTTGATCTTGATGAAAAATAGTCTTGATAAATCCAAAAACCGCCATTGCCTAGACTTTTTTAAAAAAACAGACTCCGAGGGTGGTTGCGGCAAGTATAAAGATAACAATGCTCTTGTTTTTTAACTTTAAGATCCAGAGACTTGATCTTGGGTGTAAATATTCTTGATTAGTCCAAGAATCTGCCATTGCCTAGACTTTTTAAGAAAATAACAGACTCCGGAAGGGGTTGCGGCAAGTATTAAGATAACAATGCTCTCGTTTTTCAACTGTAAGATCTAAAGACTTGATCTTGGGTGTAAATATTCTTGACTAATCCAAAATCTGCCATGCCCTAGACTTTTTTAAAAAACAGACTCCGAGGGGGGTTGCGGCAAGTACAAAGATAAAATGCTCTCGTTTTATACTTCATAACGTTTTCTCTATTAGTTGTACAAAGACAACACTCAGAGACTTCTTTTGTTGGGGATTCAAGTTCCCCTAAGACTATGTACTTCAATTTTTGAAAAAAAAAATTTTAAATACCTTTATCTGTAAAACACAAAAAACAAATTTTCTACATGTAATTCAAATGAGAAAATGGATAGTCGCTGAGCTCCTAGCAGAATAGAGCTATCGAGCTGCCCTTTTGGGAGTATTTTTTGCATACCTCAGGCTAATTTTTAAGACAATAAGACTCGGAAAAAAACGTTTATTTCGAAACACCCTAATACAGTTAGATTCGAAAGTATTTCAAGTAAAGTTACTTTTGTTTGAATTGCTTTCATTGTATTGGGTCTAGAAGTCGTATTTTACGATAATTGCGGTTTTCCTGTTAATTTTGAATGAACAACAAAACTTTTTGTAAAAATTACATTTTTGTAGGAAATTCGATTTCCTACCGAGAAGTTTCTTTCAATTATATGGCCAAATTTCATCGTTTACGTGACATACGTATCTATTTAATTTCCAAATTATTATTTCAATTTATATTTGTCTATAATAGACAAAGTATATTTATACAAAAAAAAAAAAAAATAGTTAATTTTTTTGAATTGGTCTAATGTACATATACATATAAATATATATATATATATATATATATATATATACATATATATATATATATATATATATATATATATATATATATATATACATATATATATATGTATTCATTTATTTTTTTTTTATTCATTTATAAAAGTCGATTATCGTTTGTTAAAAGTATTCGTGATTACGTAAAACTGACATATTTATCATTTATGATTGCATTCATTTAATATGAAAAATGTACTCTTGGCAATATAAGGCAGATCAAAAGGGATTAAATAAGAAATGGTAACTGATGGAGATGAAATGAAGGTTGATAGTGCAGATGATACTAATAATGAAAATAATAACACAAATAAAAAAAAAGAATCGAAAAGTAAATTCAAAGAATTTTTTGAAATAGTTTATGGCGGTAATCATGCTTTCGGTGTATGTAAATTGTGTCACAAATCGAATAATAAAAAGAAGCAGTTAAAAATGAAGAACTGTTACACGTCCGGGCTACGTAAACATCATTTATCTGTACATTCCAGTGAATGCAAAGATTTTTTTTCAAAAGCATCAGCAGTGTTAAATACGGTATATATCTCCGATTCATATCATTCGTCTATCAATTGATCAAATGTTGAAATTTTTATGAGTTGTAACCTGCGAAAAAATTAATTATCTACGTATTATCTACGCATACCTACAGATATATCGCGTCACAGACGACATAAGGGCGTATAGAAAAAATCAATTTCCGGGAATCAACGTTATTATGTTCTAAAAGTGTAATCTCAAAAAAAAAAAAAAAAAAAAAAAAAATTCCTATCAAAATTTCACTTATTTTTTTATACTTAGAAAAAAATAAGTGAAATTTTGAAAAGAATATTTTTTTTTTAGTATTATACTTTTAGAACATAATAACGTTGAGTCCCGGAAAATGATTTTTCTTATACGCCTTTATGGCTCCCGGTACCGATACCCGCGCCGGGAAACAGAAGGGCGTATAAAAAAATTTGATTTTTGAAAAAAAATTTTTTCGTCTCTATTATACTCATAGAGCATGATTACGTCAATCTCCGAAAAAAAAAATTTTATACGCCCTTTTGGCTTTTCGGTGGTATATTTTGCAGATATACGCTCTTATGGTTATTGTAACGCGATATTAATATCTTAAGACATTGACACAATTCTACATACATCTACATAAAAATTTTTTATATGTATCAGTAGATCAACAAGGATCGGATGTACCTACACTGTAAAAAATTTTGGTGTAAGAATGGACCCAGAGAACTTCACACGGCCGTGTAGTGTGAAATAACGGTGTGAAATTTTCTCAGTGTAAATATTCCATACCTGTAATTTTTCTGCAGTATAATTTATTTTTTTTCGCACCATTCCGTGTTGCTCGTAATTTCAATTAACGAGCAACAAACGATCATTGAATATTTTCAGCGATGTACTTAATTGAAAACTACATTAATTTTATTTAGGTACACAGTTGAAAATTTTGTGTTTTTGTGTATAATAATTCAATGGTTAAATATTTTGTGTCAATTATTTGACACTATCAAATGTAAATTTCACTAAAGTTTAATGTGTTGTCTGATCTTAACAATTTTTAAACCCGTATTATTGTTTGACACAAGAATGAAGTGTTAAATTAACACTAGACATTGAGTGGACCGTTTGGGACATGTAATTTGTGTTGAATGTAACACAAATTTTTTAACTGTGTTGAAATTTTTCTTCTTAACGCGAAATTATCATAAAATGAATTTACACGTTTGGTGGTGTAAAAATTTTTAATTCACACCGCCAAAATTTAATACCGAATTTGGTGTAATTTTCACACAAAAATTTCTACATCGAGACATTTACACTACACCGGGTCCAAAAATTATTTACAGTGAAATGTAGGCTCGTACATGTAGGCTTACATAAATCTGTAGAGATGTACGTAATTCCATTTATAACTATGTGGATCTGTGACAGAGCATGCTTATTAAATAATTTATGATAAGCATACAGTAGAATCCAATAAAATAATCAAATGCATTACTTTCTTATGATTGGGTTCAAGGAGGGATACCAAAAGAGAGATTTCAGCTCCTACATTAAAATTAGAGAGTTAGACAAGGTTATTTTTAATTTCTGTTTAAATAACCCCGCAATAAATTCTATTATAAGTTAGAGATTTTCTATATAGGGGCAAGGGGGGGGGCAAAAGGGGATAGGGTAGGCAAAACGGGGTACCCCCAAAATTTGGTGAAAAAAAAAATTTTTTTTTTTTTTCGTCTAAAAGTAACAAAGGAAGAAAAAAAATTATATTGACTTATTTATTTTTTTTTAAATTTAAAATTTTGTGACTCGTCACACTCCCCTCTTGCTTCGGAAAAAAAAAACGTAGGTTTTTTTTTTATTCTACTTTATATACTACATATTACAAGCTACAATCTTAATATTAATGTTATTAAAGATTCAATGGCAAACCAATCCAATTCAATTATTTCATTGTTGTGATATTTCGGTAGCCCCTCCGTGCTAGCATCCTCAGACTCATTAATTTTTTAGCTAAATTGTATGTAAATGTTGTTCTTGATTTCATCTTAACTGTGATGATGTTTCCATATTTGATTTCTATTTTCCTCCATTCCATGTTTAATGCCTTTTATAATTATTCATTAGTTTTTTATTTTATTATATATAATTGATGTTGCATTTATATATTCTTTGATTGGTGTTTCTTATTAAGGTTATTACATTTACATACAATTTAGCTAAAAAATTAATGAGTCTGAGGATGCTAGCACGGAGGGGCTAGCGAAATATCACAACAATAAAATAATTGAATTGGATTGGTTTGCGATTGAATCTTTAATAACCTTAATAAGAAACACCAATCAAAGAATATATAAATGCAACATCAATTATATATAATAAAATAAAAAACTAATGAATAATTATAAAAGGCATTAAACATGGAATGGAGGAAAATAGAAATCAAATATGGAAACATCATCACAGTTAAGATGAAATCAAGAACAACATTTACATACAATTTAGCTAAAAAATTAATGAGTCTGAGGATGCTAGCATGGAGGGGCTAGCGAAATATCACAACAATAAAATAATTGAATTGGATTGGTTTGCCATTGAATCTTTAATAACCTTAATAAGAAACACCAATCAAAGAATATATAAATGCAACATCAATTATATATAATAAAATAAAAAACTAATGAATACTTAATATTAATGTTACTATCTAGCTTACAGTAAAAAAATTTTTTTTTTTTTTTATTTATTTATTACAAAAAAAAATAAGCGAACACTTGATAAAGTTAATGTAACAAAGATGAGCTAATAAATTTTCCTTATAACTAATTACAAACAGAGAATAAATTTTTTTTTTTTTTAAACAGGAATTTTAACTTATGATTACATACTAACAGCAAATAAAGTTTTTTTTCCTAATACAAAGACAAGGTAACATTTTCCTAATAATAAAAAAACACTATTCTTATGACTAAGTAAAATGAAACATCCTTAAAAACTAATACAAACTAAACAACAACCATATTATATTTAAATCAAAAAAAAAAAATATGAAGATGGGATTTAGGACATGGATGCTCTTTGCCCGCAGGTTAGTCCTATTTTTGTATACTCCTCTCATCTTTGTTCTTCTCTTTTCCTTCCTGGATTTTTTGGCTGGTACCTCCTGGGTACTATCTGCACTCCCGACATCATCCTCCCTTCCTGGAGTTGGTGGTGGATATGGTGGGGTTCGTATATTCAAGATACCCGTTCTTTCCCCAAACGGTTGCTTCTTTGGAGACTCCATCGGCGTTTGGGTTTCTTGGTCACAAACCTCCCTGTTTGTCTGTGTGGACTGTGTCACCATGACTCTAGTTATTGTGACATCTATTTTCCTCAACTCCCACTTGGTTCCTTTGTCCGGAACTCGAGGGTCTTGATAGTTCGTCTTTACGTCTTCTTCTGAAGGTGACTCGATTTCTGGAATTGCTCTTCTACTGGACTGTCTTGGACTTACTGCTCGTGTCCTATGATGTCGGTAAGTCGCTGATCTCCCCGAACGGTAAGATCTACTGCTTGCCATCGTCTGTCTATCCCATCTTCGGATGGGCGAGCGGAATCTCGAAAGAGCTCTCCGCGCTCTTCGCTCCGGGGTGGCCAACCGTCTCGATGTTGATGACATGCCCCTCGTTGGTGTACGATATCTCCGTGTCGCCAGTGTTCTCTGGCTTGGTCGCTTTTCCTTTGGTGATATCGAGCGTCTTCGGCTTGGCTTAGCCTTGTCATCGTGGATGGCTATCAACTTATCGTCAGCCCTCTTTCTAGGCTCTTCTTTGACTCGTGTGTTTCCCAAGTCGTTTATTCTGTTTGGAGTCGGCTCTGCTGCTGGTTTGGTTTTCTCCCGGTTCTCTAGCTTGGTTGGCTTTTCTCTGGCATCTTTCATAACAGGAGATGGCTCCGCCTTTGGTTTGCTCGTCTCTCGCTCATCCTTCTTTGTCGACTTCGACTTTTCTCTGGGATCTTTAGTACCCGACTTTGGCTCCATCTTCGACTTGCCCGTCTCCTGCTCTTCCGTCTTGGTTGACTCCAGCTCATCCTTCTTTGTCGACTTCGACTTGGAAGGCTTTGACTCTTTTTTGACTAATACAGGGTTGGGTATTTCCTGTACTGCTTCTAGCTGTGCTGTTAATGTTACTGCCACTGCTGCACTCGCCGATGATTTCTCTGTCTTCACTTTTTGCTCATTACGGCTGGTCGGGATATCTCCTCCTCCTCTGGCCACCTCCTCTATTGTTCTTGATAATGGACTAACTATTCCCTTAGCCATGTTTTCACGTTCCTCCCGGCTCATCTTTGTCGAACTGACTTTTGCGTGCTTTCCGAACTTTGCTCTTGTTACTCGCCTGAATGGTGGCTCCAGTAGCGGCATTCTTCCTTTTCCTCTGATTGTCACTTTCTGCTCCTCCAGGTTGTTGAAATCCACTACAATTTTTCTTGGCTTGTTGCCTGAGTCTTGTATTTTTAGTGTGGCCTGCCTGGTTGCTTTGTCTTATCTTTCCACACTGGATTGTTCTGGCTCTTCGAGTGATATAATTTCTATTACTTTGTCATTCGTTGTATTATGCTCTAGTTGATGCCCGTCAATTGGTGAGTTTTCGAGCATTGGCATGTCTGGCAAGAGGTTCGGTGTGTCAGCTCTTTCTTTGAGTCTCCCCATGGAGCTTGGAGACCCAGTGGTTGACGTCACCTGAGACTCTGCGTTCGAGCTGGAAGACGACAGTGAAGACGACGATGACGATGATCTGCTTCGATTCCCAGTTTTAGCCCTCTTCCTCTCCGGACTTCTGCTACGTCTTTCCATGGCACTTTTCTGTTCTTTTCCTTGACCCTTGATGTTGCTTCTTCGTCTGTTGAAGAATAACTGATTTGAGCCGTCTCGCGTCGCTCTTTATATAGCCGGACTCCTCACTCTCCATTTATTTTTACCCTCTCTCTTTGATTCCTTTTTTAACCTTCTCATTGGATCGCCGGTCCCGATGACGTCTCTGATTGGGTCACACGTATCGACCAGCTTACAAAATCCATGGCTAGTGCTTTCTGTCTTGTGAACTTCCCTCATTGGATCGCAGATCACGACGACGTCTCTGATTGGCTCGCACGTCCCGGCTTCGACACTTTCTTATTATAGTGTACCGCTTGCTTGGTGAATGCTTGGGCTTGATTTATCCGCACTAGCTCATATGCCTCCTGTAGTCGACTTACACGTTCTTCAATATGATCTGGTTCCTCTAGTGTCTAGTGTCATGCTGCCCTCTAGTCGTCCTCTCGTACTTTCTGGTGCCTCTAGCTCTCGTCCGTAGTTTAAGTATGCTGGTGTGAACTACGTTGCTTAGTGTCTTGCCGTATTATAAGCGAATGCCAATTCGTTTAACTTGTCCGCCCATGATCGTTGAGAATTCCCAATGAATTGCGCCACCATCGTTTTAATGACCCTGTTAGTCCTTTCCACTGATTTACATTGGGGTGAGTAAGGTGGTGTCCTGATGTGCTGTATATTGTATCTGCACATGTTTGCAAACGTATTGCTGGTAAATTGAGTCCCGTTGTCTGTTATGATGCTACCTGGACTTCCAAATCTCAGCAACACCTTCTCTTTGACTGCATCTACTATCGGCTCTGCTGTGGCTTTCTTCAATGGCTGTAGCTCTATCCACTTCGTGAATTTGTCCTGGATCACCAAGATAGCTATATCCTTTAAGTGACTTTGTCAGTGGACCCACGATGTACATCGTTACCACCTGCCATGGCCGTGTAGCTTCGATCGTTCCCATCTTCTCTGGTGGTTTGAACTGTGGTGTCTTGAACTTCTGGCATGATTCGCAATTTCTTATGTAGCTTATTATTTCTTTCCTCATCCTTGGCCAGTAATATCGCTGTGAGATTCTGGCAACTGTCTTTGTAACTCCTAAATGTCCCGCTGTTGACGTATCATGATTCTCCTCGATGACCTTGCTTCTTAACCCGTGTGCGACACATAACTTCCACGCATCAGCTTTTTCGTTGTAATTCAGGGTATGGTGGATGTGTCTATATAATCTCCCCTCGTGAACTGCATAATCGGGGTATTTCTCTGGATCATCCTGAACCTTTTTCAACTGCTGCTGGTACCAAGGATCTTCTTCTTCTTCTAGAGTTAATATTGTCTCCTTTGTGATCTCTTCTTCATCGTCGTTTGCTGCCTGCACAGGAGACCGTGATAGTGCGTCTGCCACCTTGTTCATTGAACCTTTCCTATAGATGACCGTGTACTGGAACTGCTGCAAATATATTGCCCATCTCGCCAAGCGTCCTGATAGGTTGTTGATGTTCTGGAGCCACTTCAATGATTGATGTTCCGTAATTACTTTAAATTCATATCCTTCCAGGTAATGCCTCATCTTTTGAATTCCCCAGACGAGGGCCAAACATTCCTTCTCTGTAGTTGAGTAGTTGACCTCATGTTTATTCAACGTGCGACTGGAATATGTTATGACATGCTCTTCCCCATTGTCCTGCTGTGTCAATACCACTCCCAGTCCTTGATCACTTGCATCCGTTTGTAGCATGAATGGTAATATATAGTCCGGCGCTGCCAATATCGGGGCTAAAGTCAATGCTGTCTTCAATTTGTCGAATGCTTCCTGCTGCTCCTTTGCCCATCTCCACTGGTACTTCTTTTGTAGCAACTTCGTCAGTGGCTTGGTTAGGTCCGAGCAATTTTTGGTGAACCTTCGGTACCAGGATATCATCCTCATAAATCTTCTTATTTCCTTCGTTGTTGTCGGTGCCGGTAGTTTAGCAATCGATTTGACCTTCTCTGGATCAGTGTGAATCCCTTCCTTGTTGATGATATGACCCAAGTATACGATTTTGTCTTGAAAGAAATGACTTTTCTCGGGGTTGATCTTCAATCTTGCTTTCTTCAGTCTCTGCAATACCTCCAATACGTTGTGGAAGTGTTCAGCCAAGTCTTTTCCAAGTATTATAATATCATCGAAGTAGGCAAATGCTTGTCCCTCCATCTCTGGTCCTGTTATCTGGTCCAAGTTCCTTTGAAATGTGGCCGGTGCTGAGTGAAGTCCGAATGGCATCCTTGTGAAGTGGAATAGTCCTCTGTTTGGTATGGCAAATGCAGTGATCTGTTTGCTGGACTCCTCCAATGGTATCTGCCAATATCCATCCTTTAGATCAATTGTTGAAAAATATTTTGAATCTTTCAGCTTGTCTAGCGTGGCTTGGACCTGTGGCAGTGGGTAAGCGTCCTTCTCCGTCACTTCATTGACCTTTCTGAAGTCTATACACACTCGATGCTTATTGTTTTTCTTTTTCACTATCACCACTGGTGATGTCCATGGACTATTGGACGGCTCGATGACCTTTTCCTCAATCATCCTGTCTATTTTTTTATTTAAAATTGCTTGCATGGCTGGATTCTTGGGCGTGTATCTGAATTTGATGGGCTCCTTTGTCTTCAATTTTATCCTATGTGGTGGCAGAAGAACTGGACCCTCCTGCTTGTTTAATTCTTCTACCGATTTCATGATGATTCTCCGCATCTCCTCTTTTTGTTTTTCATCATCTGCCCGCTCGTCAACGCTGTTGACCATGTGAATCTCCGATCGCTTGCTTGTCTCCCATGGAGGCCTCAATTGTAAGCTGAATTGCATCTTAGCTAATATGTCCATCTCTAGAATCATCGGCTTTGATATAGACGGAATGATGCTGAATTGAAACTGCTTTACTTCACCAAATATCTGCGCTCTTATCCTTGCCACCCCAATAATTGGTAGATTACTGCCATCTGCTTGAGCTGCCACTATGGCACTTGGCTGGTACTCCACGCTCCTATCTGCACTATGAATCTTTCCCCAAGTCTCTCCGTTTATACAGGATCTTGTGGCCCCTGTGTCCATTCCGCATTCTGCTTGAGTTTGGTTGGTTGCTGGAGTGAACTGCTGCTCTGGTACTTGAATGACTTCTCTGCTGCCGAAGTTCATGTCCTGCTGCTGCATTTGTCTGTTCATTTGTTGCTGCTGGCCCCTCTGTCTGTCTTCTGCGTACATTGTTTGGCTCTGCTGTTGGGGTCGACCGGCTGGCCCATTCCTGACGACTCTTTTGAAGCTTCCCGGATTCGGGCATGTACAATCCCTGGAGAACACGTCTGCTTTTCCACATCTGATGCAAAACTTCTTCCATTCGTTTCTGCAGTCTGGTTTGAAATGTCCTCGTTGGCCGCATCTCCAACACTATTTGCCTGGTATGTATGGCTGGTTGATCGTACTGACCTCTTCGTTCTTCTTCTTCATTTTGTCTGTCTTGAACGCTATTGCTGGGATTGTGCTATTTCTCTGTGTCCCCATTAGTGGCTTATAGTTCTTCTCTTGGACTAGGACCCTCTCGTAGTCGTTTGCCAGTTTGACCAGATCTGCTACTGTCCGTACGTCACTGCGTCTGATGTAGTGCTGGTAGTCTGGCTTCAGATTGTAGTACAGTCGATCCAGCTGACTTTGCTCGCTCATCTGGCCGTACCGCCTCATCATGGTCTGTAATGCTGTCATATACTCTCGAGCATCTTCCTTTATACCTTGGACTCGGTGCCTGATCTCCTCTTCTAATCTTACGTTTATATCCACTGGCAAGTAGAATTTCTTTAGCTGCTCCACGAATTCCTCCCAGCTTCTCCAGTTCGTCTTGTTGTTGCGGTACCACATCAGCGCGTTGTCCTTCAGTAGTATTGGAATGCACTTTACCATCTGGTCCTTTGTAATTTGATAGCTTAGTGATAATTCTTTAATTCTCTCCAAAAATGTCATCAGCTCTTTGTCTCCATCAAAAGTTGTATTCCATTTCCTCACTTGATCCTTGATGTTGAGTTCTGGTACGCCCTGGGGTACTGGAGGTCTTTCTCGTCGTGGTGTTGCAGAATCTTCTCTTCGTCTCTCGGTCCTGCTCCGTTGATTGAGCTGCTCGCGAAGCATTCTGTTCTCGTCCTGTAATATTTTGAATCTCGTGTTCTCCCTCTGCCTTTGCTGCTCATATTCTCGTTCTTGCTCCAGCTCTTGGTCTCTCTCCGCCTCTCGCCTCATTCTTGAGCCTCTGCTTCTTGTCTGCGGTCACGTTCATCTCTTTCATTCATCAGGCGTTCGCGTTCTTCCTCCATCTGCTCGATTTCTCTTGCTCGATCCTCGTGATTTGCTCTTTGCGTCCGTTGCTCTCGTTCTCTGGCCCTCTCAGCTTCCATGTTTGCCAGTCGTCGTCTCGCTGCTTGTTCGGTCCGCAGTTGCTCCTCTAACTCAGCTACTCTCCTTGCCTCTCTTTCGCGTTTTAGTTTCCGTCCCGCTTCTCTCCGCTTGGCCTGCTCCTGCTCCTGTAGTAGCATTGATCTGATTTCTTCATATGCTGTTTGAGCTGCTGCGTGTACTCTCTCTCTGCTTACATCCCTTGGGGTTGAGTCTCCTGATCCTTCTAGTCCCATCCTGCTATTTGATCTCGACGTGTCCCGTTGCATTCTGAGGCCTTTTCTGCTTGTGTGTGGTGTTGCAAATGTTGGAGTTGTTGTTCCACCGGCACCCTGCTCTGTAGACTGGTCCCCGTGGTCTCCTGCCACACTGCTTGGTTGGCTGGGCTGTCTGCTGTTGTTGAGGCTGTCTTCTGCTCCCTTCTGGAGTAAGGCGAGGCGTAGTAGTCTGCGCAAGTCCTCCCTTGTTGCTTTTGCTTCCACTGAGTTTTTCTGTTTGTTAGCTCCTCTGTCAGTCGCTGCTTGGTCAGTTGGTATATCCAAGATATCCTTGGTTTTGGATTGTTATCAGCCATTTTAGTAATTTTAAGAAAAATATGTATATATATCTGAGGGTTCTGGTCAATTAAGTCCCTGTTCGAGCGCCAATTATTTTGTAACGTTTCAACTTAACTTACTGACTTAAAATACAACCCTTAAATCTTATTTGCGGATTGGCTCATCGGATGCCAGGATTCAGGATAGGATATAAGGGTGATGACGTTACTGTTAAAAAAAATTAAATTGACCAGAAAACCTTTTGATTTAACATATATACATACATATATATATATATATATATATATATATATATATTTATATATATATATACATATTTATTCTAAAATGGCTTAAAACTAGGTACATGAAAAAAAAGTTAATGTTAATGTTATAATGGAGTATTTATTGAAGCTGGCGTGGCTTCTCCCTCTCGATGGGCCGCCACTCTAACGTAGTGGGGTATCGGCTGGTTACTCGACCGCTGTGACTAATATACCCCGTATATTGTCAGTATTCTCCGCTGCTAGTATACTTCGTGTATGGCACTACCCTCTGCTCTCACTGCGAGGACCCTTCGTATCCCGTGTTTCTCAGCTCCGCTTCGCTTGGCTCCGGCTGCTAGCATATCTTGTAGGCAGCACACCTTGGCTCCACTATGCTTGGCTCCGGCTGCTAGTAGCTATTGTATGTTGCACGTCTGTCCTCACTGCGAGTATGCCTCGTATCTACGTATCTCTGCTCCCCCACTCCTGGTTCCAGCCGCCGCTGTTAGTATACCTTGTAGATCGCCGCTCTCTACTGTGACTGCGAGTATACTTCGTATGCCGCGCTTCTCAGCTCCACTTCGCTTGGCTCCGGCTGCCGCTGTTAGTATGCCTTGTATACTGTATGTCGGTGCTCTCGGTTCTCCCGTACTGCCATTAGTATACCCCATTGCTTATGTGACTGCTACCATGCTGCCAGTATACTCCGTATACTGTGGACTGCTCTGCTGTAGTATAACCCGTAAACTGTGGACTGCTCTGCTGTAGTATACTCCGTATACCGTGGACTGCTCTGCTGTAGTATACCCTGTATACTGTGGACTGCTCTGCTGTTAGCTAGAATTTCTCCTAGCTTCAATGCTTTCAATCACCAGCTACTGAGTATTTTCCCCGAAGGTGCTTTTACTCTCTACTCGATATTCTCGAGTAGTGAGCTGATCTGATTTCGTGTGCATTTGAGTTGGCCTTTAACCCTTCTACTATAACCATCCTGAAACGAACACTGATCAGCGCCCTTTCCCGCCTGGCGGTGGCGCTTGGTACTAAGATTGCTTTTGCAAGCAATTGTGCCCATCTTCTTTCTCCCTCTCACGCCTCCTTTCTCTCTCTTCTTCTTCAACGTCTTCGCTTCCGAGAATTTATTGATTTTATTTCGTTTCCACGAAAAAAATTTTTTCTCTCTTCTTTTTTCACTCGCACTTATATATATATATATATATATATATATATATATATATATATATATATATATATATATATATATATATATATATACATATATATGCTTAGGAATTATTATTTATTTTTTTTTCCTTCTAAAAGTAACAAAGGAAGAAACAAAATTATATTTAGTTATTTATTTTATTTAAAATTTAAAATTTTGTGACTCGTCACAATTTGAGCTCTTAATATTAAGAGTAACAACTCCCGCATGGCAATTTTCTATTTTCCGTTTAAATAACATAGGAAAATCTTTTTTTAAACTTTGGAATTGTATCACTCATCAGCAAATCAGTGTATCGTAAAAAACAATGGGTTCTTTTGTTAAATATTAAACGCTCTACAAATAATGTCTCCTATCATTTTTCGAAAAATTTAAATTTCCGAGTTATTCAAGGTCAAAGTTGGATTCACAGTAAATTCTAGCATTATTCGACTTTTTCGACAATACTATCAGATTTATTATAAAATATTATAGAATCTTTTTTGTAGACAATTTTATTTCTTACAAATTATCTCAGTTAAAGTTTTTAAAAATCCCGCATCGTTTTCAAGTTATTTCCATTTTAATGACAAGCTTTTAAAAAAAATTGTGTTCTCATCGTTTTCAAGATCTTGAAATTAGTCAGAATAGTTTCTTAGAACCTCAAAACGTCAAGATCCTTTAGAAATTCAATTTTCGAAAATCGGACGGAAACCAATAACTTCCCGAATTTTTGAAAATCCGCAATTTTCTCAGCAGGAAGTTAAAAAAAGCAAAAAAATTTTTCTTTTATCTCGTTTTTCGGAAATTTTTTTACTTTTTTCTTTACCTTATATCTACTGAATAACTAACGCAAAAATAAAAAAAAATCCGAAAAAAATTAATTTCTTGATTTTGGTAATGATTACACAAATCAAGAAACAAAACTTGTTCCTTTAATTGTTTTGCAAAACTTCGATCAATCCACCCCGAAAAACGGCTCAATGGATCAATTTAAAAATTTGCAGGGTTATTGGGGGTACATTAAGCTGTAAAATCATCTGGCAACATTAAACTTTCCATCAATATTTGCAAAGTAGTGATGAGTTGACTAAAAAACGAATGAATGGCCATTTTTTAAGGGTTTTCAAATTGATATATAAGATAAAAAAAAATTTTTTTTTTTTTTTCAAAATCGAAAATGGAACTTGTAGAGAATTTATTTAAGTTTTTCAAACTGCCCTTCAAATTACTTTGCGGCCATTAGTTGCTGAGATATCGATAATCAAAAACAAAAGGACTCTACTCCATTTGAACGCTGATACCTCAGCAGCGAATTGTTGTACAGAGGAACACAAAAAGCAAATTGTAGCTCAATAAATTTCCTAAACGAGTCATAAAATGGTTTCTTCGAAAAAAAATTTCCCGACCCCGTAAACCTATAAAACAAAACCAAAAAATTTAGAACAATTTTGTCTTGAGCTATTTCTTAAGGTTCCACAAAAACCGAAAATCAGAAAATTATTTGACTGAAAGGTTTGAACTATAGATTTCAAGCTCTAATTTTTTTTTCTTATTTTTTCGATTCGATTATTTTTCATGTAACTAAAGTTTCGACCGGTCAATTGAACATCAATATATATAAATATACATGAACATAATAAAAAAAAATAGTAAAAAGTGAATAAAAAGTTGTGAGTGAACTTTATCCTCATAAAAAAACATAATAATTGTGTAGAAAAGCCCTAGGTTGCGTTGTTACAGCTGAACGTGTTTTTTTGTCGCTCTGTCATATTTGGACTATAACTTCTGTTCAACCACTTGTGATTTTTGAAAGTTATTATTATTGTCGAGTGTTAATTTTTTGTGATTAGTTCAAGCCAATTAGTTACTTGAAAAGTTTATTAATTCTTATGATTTAATTTATTTTATTAATCAGTGTCGGCTTTTAGTCATCGGCTATATCAATTTGTGAGACTTGTCAACAGATAGTCACAGTCGCTTCGATTGTACATTTGCGCTACGGTGCATCGAACTGGTACTCATTACAGTTATCGATTGTTCTATCATTATCGACCGTTGCAATCATTCACGAGACACGATGGTAAAACCAAAGTGTGCTCTCTGTTATGTAGAGATTAAAAAAGCATCTGATTCTGTCAGAACGAAATTGAAATGTGCACATGTATATCATTCTGACTGTGTCGCAACGAAGCTTGCTATTGATGAAATAGATGTTTCAGAAGTCATACAACAAAAGTGTCCTTGCTGCTATTTAGATGATCGTGTTGACAAATTAAGTAAATTGCTCACTAAAATTGACAGGAGAATACAAGCCTTAGAAGGAATGCAAAAGACCTTGGAAGGTATGGCTACTGATGTTAATGCACTAAAAGAAGACAACAAGGTCATTCGTCGAGACCTAAAATCTTGTCAAAATAAAATTTTTACATTTGCTGCAGAAGTCTAAGTAATTACAAGTAGTGTCGATGATATTTCTCAAAAAGTCGTGTCACATGAGTCCCGCTTAGATGTTATTGAAAATAAGATCGCAACGGCGTCATCTACGATACCTAAGTCTGCTAATGACACTATGTTATTACATATGGCTTGTCTAAGCGTCTCTAATCAACTTGTTATTACAAGAGTTCCTGAGACTGACACTACGACTGATCCTCGGAAGCTTAAAAAAGATTTTCTTCCAGCTCTGAATAACGTAATCGATGTTCAATTGTCCGAGTATGATATTGTATACGTAGAACGAATGGGACGAAAGCCTTTGGACCCTCAATTAAACAATGGTCGTATCAGTTTGAGAGCTATACTCGTTGAGCTTGCGTCATCGACAAAGTGCAATCAAATCATCAGTGTAAAGAAAAAACATCCGAATCTTTTAGCTTCGTCTATCGACTCTACCTCATCGTCGAGTAGAATAAGCATCAATCATCGAATACCACTCGAATTGCAGAAACTACGTGATGCAGTCCGTAAAAAGTTTACAGAAATAAGCCCGAGATTTATATGGATCAGCAACGGTGCTGTATTCTTAAGGAAGGATCCCACAACCAAGCCAATTAAAATTTTGCCCAGCACAGATTTATCGCTCATTAAATTATAACTCTTATCAGACGTTGACTCACTACATGGCTGCCACATACCACCGCCCAGATTATCAAGTTCTTATTTAATATCCACGACATCAAAGTCAAATCTTGATGCTCTAAAATCACCAATCATAAATATTTGTTGTCTTAATGCACAGTCTTTAGCATCTGATGCCCATCTTGATGAGTTTAGAGATTATTTTCATATGAATCAGTACCATATTATTGCAGTGACTGAATCATGGTTAAATAAGGCAATTACTGATGCTCAAATCGCTTTGCCATCTTATAATATTTTACGTGTAGATCGTCGTGGGCAAGTAGGTGGAGGTGTAGCATTATTTGTTCACGACGGACTGCAATCTCGTATACTAGCATCGTCAATATCACAATCAGAAGATAATACTCCAGAGTTCCTCATTACCGAGGTCTGGATCCCATCTCAACCAAAGCTATTAATTGCAGTAGTCTACAGGCCTCCAAAAGCTGACCACTTAGAAATATTTTAAGATGAATTAGCAAGACATACAAGGAAACATAAATTTGTTTGCGTGATAGGTGATTTTAATATTAATTTGCTGACACAAACTCAGGATTCTTCAAATTTTAGGGAATACTTTGCTTCTCAAGGACTGAAAATAATTCGCATGGATCCTACACATCATACAAGAACGTCAAATACCTGGATTGATATCTGTGCAGTTAATGATCTCGCAATGATTTCTTCTTGGGGACAGTCTTCTCAGCCGTTTCTATCAGGACATTATCTGACCTACTCAACTGTTAAATATAATACATTTGCCCACAAACGGACTATAGTTACTTCCAGACCTCTAAAGAATATAGATCAAGAAGCTGCAGGAAACTTCATGGAAAATTATAATATGGATGAGTTTGATGATCAATTGGATATTGAAATTCAGCTTAGACTGTTCAATTCTATGATTGATGACCTTTTAGATGATGTTGCTCCATTGAGAACTTTTTTCGTAAGCCGTCCACCTGCTCCGTGGTTATCTGCTGAACTACGTTCATTGAAAAAAGAGAGTGATGATTGTTATAGAAATGCGAAGCGATATGGATCAAATGCTTTGTTTGATAGATATATCGATATTCGGCGTAAATTTAAAAGAAGGATCTCCATAGCTGAAAACAAGTATCTACAATCTAAGTATAAATCCAAAGGCAACTCTAAAGCCTTTTGGAGAGTAATTGATAATCTAGGACTTACAAGAAAAGGAGCACATAACAATAATGAGCAGTTGCTACCGCCTTTTGATCTAAACAAACATTTTGCCTCTATCTTTTCAGGTGGTCCACTATTGAGTTTTGACGAATGTGTTCCAGACGATTACTATGAAGATCCTTCGTTTCAGTTCCATCTTCGTGATACTGAGGTAAATAGTGTTGAAAATGTAAGCAAGCGTATTTCTCTACTAGTGCAATGGGAATTGACGGTTTTTTGATACAAGTGTTTAAAGTCCTGTTAAATAAATTATTGCAATTCATTATTAACTTATTTGATGTATCTATTAATGATAGATTGTTCCCATCATTATGGAAGCGGTCTATAGTATCGGTCTTATATATCGTGCTGAAATTCTGCGACGGAGACGCGGAACAGTCCAATATAACGTATGTAGCTACCCACGTGTGATGAATAAATAATAAATAAAATAATATTAAATAATAATAAACACTGAGATCCAGTGTTTAAATGTGAGATCCAGTGTTTAATAATAAAATAATAAATTTAAATGATCGTTGAACTAGAAATAATAAATAATTGTTGTACCTGGACCAGCTCCTCAGGCTGGGTTAGTGCACGCAGGCGCCAGACCGTTTATTCAAAACGGACAAAAATTATTTAGGGGCAATTTACGAGAGAAAATCCGAGCAAGCGATTTATGACGAAGCGGATAAACACTCGAGCGACACAATAGAAATTAAATAAATAATGAGAAACAAAATTGTAGATAAATAATAAATAATTACATGCAAATAATAAATAAGATTCGGGAAAAATAAAATTAAGCAGTAGGAAAAGATCCAGAGGAAAATAAATATTAAATTTTCCCCGACAGCTATTGGTTTCTGAGTTTTAATAATATAAATAATAGTAAAAATAACCTTTCACAATATTCAGTTTTGTTAAATAATTAACAATAATACTTGGCTATATTGCCAAAAATACAATTTACTATCGTTGTATTTTTTTTACCACTGGGGTTATTTTGTCATACAATAATCGCAGTATCAAAACAAAAAACTCAAACTCAATATACCAAAATTAAATATAATTTGATTTAATTAATAATATTAATTTTTAATATTAAATAAAAGAAACAATTATTTTATTTTCAATTTTCCAAATTAATAAATAATACAATATTTTCATTTCACATTATCTCTCAGCACTTGTGAGGGAGAGAAAGATACGGAATTTTTCTTCACTCACACTTAAAATAATGAATTTTTCTCTCTTTGAAATAATAATAAATATAAACAATAATGAACAATATCTTATAGATATTTTAAGAAAGTAACAGTTTTAATAAATTGGGAATTTTTCACCCGAGCGATGATGTCAGTACTTGAGGAATTTGCTCAAGTACTGTAGGCTCACTATAGGTATATAGATCTATAGATATATATATATATATATATATATATCTACCGGCAACGTTTAACAACGTTGTTTATGTATATATATATATATATATATATATATATATATATATATATATATATATAGATATAAATATCTGGATATTTTTAAATATATAAAAAAAGAAATGTCCAACGATAATTAACAATAATTATTTATAATATATCATGTATCATTTAGTTGGCGATTATAAATAAATTTTTCTCACCACGGCGACCAACAACTACCGGAGGGAGGTTATCACAGGAAAATATAAAGGGCGAAATAAATCCAAAGTACTTACTCAAAAATAATCTTTAGACAATCAAGATAATATAAGTTAAAAAAATATACATTAATTCAACCGGTGAATTATAACTACTATTATCAACATCTATAATTTTTAGCAAAAAAAAAAATAATAAAACGCAATTATACACAATACCCGTATCTTTCTGATTTAATTACTCTATCCTCCACCTGTTGTTCGTCGCCCACGTGGCGCGCTCGTCGCCCTTATTTATTATTATCATTATTTTTCCTAACCCTGGGCCTAGTTTTAAATTAAAATATAAATTATAAAGATAATTTTTCGACACCTGAATGGTACATGAATAATTATTTGAGTGTATGAACTATTTATTCATACTACATGCATGTTTTTATCTTATCTAATAATTTAAATAATAATTATTTAAAATCATAGAATTGACGTCGGGAATATAGCCTAGGTATTGATTTTCCCCTACCCGGCGGTCAATATTTTTCCCAAAACATCAAATGACATTCATAATCGGATAACAAGTTTAATAAAAATAATATGTTAAATGAATGTTGGGGCATAATGTCACGCTGGATTATGCATCCCAACTGTTTCAAAATCCTAAACAAAAACTTATAACCAATAAAAATCAATTGTTTATATTTTTAAATTATAAAATAAAATTCGTTTACATACGTACTCTCTCATACGCTGCGCGCATGGGCGAGCACTATGAACGACCTGCTGTCTTCATCGGCAAAATCGCGGAATGCCCGCGCAACGATTCAAATTCAAACGTATAATTCAAATATTTAACTTACAACTAATTAAAATTAAATAATTTTGAATCGTGACGTGACAATACCTATCGAGAAATGATCTTCTAGATAATAGGCAAACTGGTTTTAAGGAAGGTATGGGGACCCAGACTGCTGTACTGAGATTTATAGATGATATTAGACTTGGCATTGATAAGGGAGAGATCACTATTGCAGTATACTTTGACTTTACAAAAGCTTTTGATACTGTTGATCATCTACTACTTATACGCAAACTTTTTAATCTCGGCTTTTCAATAAACAGTGTCAAATGGTTTTATTCTTATCTTAGTGATCGATCTCAATCTGTGTTCATAAATGCTAATAATAGATCAGAATGGATTAAAATAAATTCGGGTGTTCCTCAGGGCAATGTTCTTGGTCCTCTGCTTTTCTCTATATTTATTAACGATTTACCGCGATGTTTACAGTATTGTTCATCCTTTTATATGCAGATGATCTTGTAATATATCTGCGTTGTAAACCTAAAGATATTGATAATTGTATTCGATGGATGAATGATGATATTAAACGTATTGGTGACTGGTGTTCAGTAAATAAACTTAGTCTTAATAAATCTAAAACGATAGCTATGGTTTTCGGTAGCACAATTAATGTTTGTAAATTAAATGTGAGTAATGCTAACATTGTAAATAATCTCAAACTATACCTAAATAATGTCGCAATTGAGTTTGTTAATACTTTCAAATATTTGGGTATTATACTTGACAGTACACTATCATGGTACTCACATATTGCAAGTGTTAAAAAACGTGCTGCTTATGCTTTGTATAGGATTCGTTTAAATAATTCTAATCTAAAAACACCATTAAAACGTAGACTGGTAATTGGATTAGTAATGCCTATACATGACTATTGTAACTGTGCACTCACAAACTTAACAGGGGACCTCGAGAGATCATTGTTGGTCTCATTAAATAACCGCGTACGCTTTGTATTAAGAATTAGGAGAGATGAGCATATATCGCGACATCGACATCAATTGGGATGGCTAACACCTCATAGTCGCAGGCTACAGCTTATCTCATGCGAATTTTATGAAGCATTATGTCTTATGCGACCAGGTCTTTTTGGGCACGAGTTAGTCCTTAGGCCCAACATTGCATCTCGTCGAAATATCAACAGGACGAATACTCTTCTAGTTCCATTTGCTCGAACAACAACTTACCAGAAGTCATTTTTTATTACGGGCTGTAATATTTGGAACTCGCTTTCAATCGAAATTACGACATCAGTAAATTTAAATGAATTTCGAAGTAAATGCTATTTGTACTTAATGGATCTAGATAACCAGTAGAGCCTTAATAAGTTAAAATATTGTATGTGTTAGAGTGAGTGAGTAAGCGTCTAAATTGAATTAAATTAAATTATAGCGTCTAAATTATAATTATATGGTATTTTATTTTAATTGTCATCGGCAATAATATAACAAAATAATATGTATTTTGATATTTGATCACAAGGAGCAGCAGCTCCATGATCGTCAATAAATAAACTAAACTAAACTAAACTAAACTAGGTTCTCATATCCCATCGATTTCACAGCCTTCGAGTAACGGAAGTACTAGAATTTCCAACTGGAAAATTTTCAAACGGTGAACAAAATTCTGGCTACAGTTAATCCCTCTGGAAAAAATTCTACTATGTCTGAATAGCCACATTATTTTTCGCCGTTCCGAAATTTTCCAGCTGAAAATTCTAGTACTTCCGATATTCAGATGCGGACGAAACTGTGACAATTTAAAACTCAGGTATATAATTCAGGTGACTCTAGACTTGCTAGAATTTTTTTCGCCGTTTTAAAATTTTCAAGCTGGAAATGCTAGTGGTTCCGTTACTCGAAGGCTGTGGAATTGATGGGATATGAGAACCTAGGCTTCTCTACACAATTATTATATTTTATCATGGGGATAAAGGTCACTCACAACTTTTTATTCACTTTTTACTATTTTTCTTATTATGTATATCTATATATATTGGCGTTCAATTGACCGGTCGCAACATCAGTTACATTATTTTTCACGGAAATACCGCCTTCCAAAAATCACTAAAAAATTTATAAAATTTTCGTGTTCCGTTAATTTTTTTAGATAAGTGTATATTTTTGAGTATTGAATAGATAAATAGATAAAAAAGATAGAATAGATAAATAGATAAAAAATATATATATATATATATATTATTATTATTGAAATCTAATCTTTAGATGCTATGGAATATTTCACCATTTCTTAATCGGATTCGAAGTCATATAATATAATAGACATCATGGAAGATTGCCAAATCGAAACTAGATAGGCAATTTCCCATGATAGGTGAACCTTCAAACTCCACCGTCTATCTTACGGTTTTAAATAAAATATATATTATTATTATTGAAATACAATCTTTAAATATAACCAGAATA
Organism: Microplitis demolitor; assembly: GCF_026212275.2. NCBI lineage: Eukaryota > Metazoa > Arthropoda > Insecta > Hymenoptera > Braconidae > Microplitis > Microplitis demolitor. Next base: position 4,390,802 of record NC_068553.1, read on the forward strand.
TATTTTAATAAGTCATCAACCAATATAAAAATGAACTTTTTGTCATTTTTTAATGACTTTATCGAAATAAAAGTTGTTTATACGATAATTCCAGAATCCAGTCTTGGAAGCTCGGTGCCCCAACTGTCTAATCTGTCCAGAATAGAAAAATCACATGTTTTTCTCGTTAAAGAAAAATTTCAAACGTGGAAAAAAAAAAAAGAAAAATTGAGGTTATTTCAGGTTCTAGGATGGGGTACAAGGTGCTTTAACTGACAGATCTGTTCGAAATAGACAAGATTATCCAATCGACAAAAAGTCTCTTCGAGCTCGAAAGGGCTTTTGCATGCCTTTGTTTTCGAAAAAAAAACGTTTTTTACCATTTTTTCTCAAACGATATCTTTCGAACAAATTAATCGATTAAGACAGTTAAGGTGACAATCAACGCGTTTTATTGAGTTCAACAGCTGATCTGATTTTGAAATTAATTTATCTAGTCGTTTTTGAGAAATTTGAATAATACTAAACAAAAATTTTTTTTTAATTCGGTCGACAACGGTGTCTCTTGAACGAATGAACCGATTTTGATGGTTGAGTGGCATTTGACGCGGCTTATAAAGCTTCAGAGCCCAGTTGATTTTGGAACCAATCCATCGAGCACATTACAAGTTATCAAAAAAAAACATTTTTGAAAAAAGTTTATTTTTGGAATATCTCTGAACGAGCCCTACCGATCAAATTCTATTTTTCAGCTTTTAGATATTGACAAGCCGCGTAGAATGACACCTTGACGATTCGAATGGGTTCATCCGTTTAAAAGTTACAGATATTCACATACATACATACGTACGTACATTCACTCTGACATCATCTTGAAATTAGTCAGGATAGCTTCCTAGAACCTCAAAACATCAAGATCTCTTAGAAATTCAATTTTCGAAAATCGGACTGAAACCAATAACTTCCCGAATTTTCAATTTTCTTAGCGGGAAGATAAAAAGAAATATGGGTGATTTCAGGTTCTAAAATGGATAATTAGGCATTCTAACTTGCAGATCTGTCCAGGATGGACAAGGCTTTTTATCTTTTTGCCAAAGAATGAATATATTTTCCTGAAGTTCTATAAACGTGAAATAGAAAATTACATGCGTGCGCTTTCATAGTCAGCATAGAGTGCCTAAGTTTTTTTTTAGATGTATTCTGATATTTTCAGAGCGGTGTGTGTGTATATGTGTGTGTGTTTGTATGTGTGCGTATGTGTGTGTGTGTGTGTTTGTGTGTAAACCTCTCATATCTTTTCAATGAATAAACCAATTTATATCGTTTTTGGGGCATTTGAAAAATTCCTAGAATTTTTTTTTCTTTCTAGATTTCTAGAAAATGTTAGATCTTCGAGACAAATAATCTGAGACACATTCAAGAAATACAAAAAAAAAAATTTTTCCGTTTTTTTCTTGGATATTTTGAACACTATCCGGTTGATCAATCCTAAAATCTAATCAGCTGTAAAACTCGAGAAAAGTTTTCAATTGCCGCCAAAAACGTTTCAATCGGATAATCCGAGCAAAGATATCGTCGACGAAAGAAATAATAGAGAACGGTTTTTTGCAAAGATCTTCGAAGCGACTAAACCAATCATTCGTAAAATTTTCTCAGCTTTAGAAGTCAATAAAACGTGCCGATTGCTAAATCAATCGGATAATGTGTTCGAGTGATATCGTTGGCGAAAGAACGGATGAATAATCGTTTTTTTTTTTTTTTGTTTTTCATGAATATTTTAGAACCTATCAAATCGATCAATTCCAAAATCCAATCAGCTTTGGAACTTGATAAAAGCATTTATTATAATTACTGAACAACATCATTCAAAAATAATATGTTCTTCTTTCTGTAGGTCTTTATATACTTACATGTTATAGGTGCAACGTATCACAAAAATACTCATTTTTGAGCCAATTATTGAACGTAATTGTGAAGAAATATATAAAAAACGCTTATTCATTAATTATTTTGGATTCTTGAGAAGAATGAAGAGCTTGTAAACAGAGGGAAGTTTTGGAGCTGGCCCGCTGGGCCAACTGATGCCCAGATTTTTTTCTTAGATGAGAGCGTTTCTTTAGAAATTATTAATGTAGCTAAAAGCGAATATCTTGATGGAAATGACCTTGTACCCATCATTAAATCTTCTCAATTTCAAAAATGATGCTAGTTCTGATGGAATTGGTATAGCAGATAAAAATTCAAACCAGAGAGCCAAATATAAATATCAAACTGTTGACTCTACATTGAATTTTCATTATTTTTAAAATAATACCCGTTCTAATGACATGAACTTTATTGATAGCAACTCAAAGCAGACAATAATAATAGGATACGAAACTGGTGACCCTGCATTGAATCTTACTTTTGAAAACTATACCACTTTTAATGAAATCGTTATCATTAATGAATATTCAAACCAGACAACATCATGATTTGAAACTTGTGAAGACTCATGAGATAATATTTTCTCTGACAAGATTGTACTTGAAGCTGGTGATATCATTGCTGAAAGGGATAGCAGTGACTCCGAAAAAGTTGGCGAGTTGATAAATGAAATCAAAGACAAATGCCGATAAAAAAATTAATTTTGGGATATGATACCACAAATGCATTATTTTAAAGTTACAGTTATCATGAGGACCGGTACGAGAATCCACTATTACGTAAAATTTTATGGGAAAACATAACGATGACAGTAATTCAAAAGTTTGATGTAACTGTAAATATAGGTGAATCAAAATGGAAAGGCCTTTTAGTAATGTATGAAGGATGTTAAGATAGTACTGGCCGCGGCTCTACGCGTTCCAAATTCTTCGAGGCAATCGATAAGATAGAAGACCACATGCCAATTAATTCGCTATCATGTATACTCAGTTCTACTAAGCTAAGAAATAAATCTGTTGAAATTAAAAATGTCGTTGAGCCCTTAAAAAAAATCGAAAAACTATAAGTGATTCTAAAAAAAATAAATAAGAAAAAAGAAAATATAAACGTCAACGATCTGCAGAGAATGAAAGCTCAGACGATAATTGGAAGAAAAAAAAGTTAAAATTAGAATAAGAAAAACTCGAATTTGACAAAGATAAATTAGCTTTATATAAAAAATATATTGACTCAAAACTTAATTAATTTTTTTATTATTATTGTTTTTCCAAGTGTGCATAATGCTTTTATTTATCATTACTAGTCAATGATAATTCATCGTTATTAATAATTATTATATTCATTTACAGAATAAGAAAAGAAGTGATCTCAAGTTACCTGGTCTTATTATTCAAATCGAAAAGTAAAATTTCTAGTGATAATCAAAGTCAATAGTTAATCAGCAAAATTTTAGTAGTCATAACCGTTAACGAATTGTTAAGATGTACTCTTTATAATTATTTATTAATATGAATCTAATACAGAGTTGTTAGTTTCAATTATTAATAATTTAATAGATCTCTAGTTTTGAATTTTTAATTTATGCAAATAATTTGAAAAATATCTTATTTTTGATTATTTATTAGATTTAATTAATACTGAAATTTTTCATAATACTAGTTTTTGAAAACAAGTAAAAGATTATAAGTAATTTTAAGTAAAAATGAACAATATTTCAATATAAATTAATGACTTTTGTTTATAATAAAGTTAATTTTCACTTAAATTTATTTATATCATTTACTTGTCTTTAAAAACTAATGTTATCCTAAATTCGAGTATTAGTTAAATCTAATCAATAATTTAAAATTAGAAGCCTTGGAAATATAAACTTAATTTTTTCAAAATTTATAAAAAATTAACTTTATTTTATTGGGAATTACTAAGATTAGTTTAAAATAAAGTTGATTTTTTATAAATCTTGAAAGAATAAAGTCTGTTTTTCAAGGCTTAGAAAAAAAAATCTTCACTTTTTATAATAAATTATTGATATGGTAAAAACCCCTATTCGCTATGAGTGTGACAGTAGCGCCAGACAAAAGATGAACTACGGGAGGCTGTTAGAGTATGTTTTTACACGTATGTCAATAGCAAGAAACATAAAAATAAATAAATATTAAAAAATAATGCAGTAAACATTTAGGTTAGGTGTTTGAAATTTATATCAAATGAAAAAAATGATACTAAGGAAAAAAACAAATTGAAAAATAAATAATTAAATAGTTACCTCAATGTAATATATAACTATTAATTTAATTGATATAATTTTTTATTTTTTTAGTAACAAAGAAGCCATAAATATTATAATATAAACCGGATTTCAGTCTATAGATTGACTTCTTTATGAGATTTTATAAGACCTTTTACATAGGGTATCACTCATCAAATTTAATTTCAGCCAGCAACATTCACCAAGGGCAAAAATCTTGCTCTTGCAGAGCATGTAAGGGATGTCGAGAAACACAGACCAAACAATGACAGCTTTCTAATAAAATCTCGTATTATTCGACAAGCTTCGGTCCACAGTATACCTTATACTACTACTTCATTGAACGTAATTTGAAATTTAATCATTTCTTTTGTTATGGTAAATATTATTAGAGTATTGTGATTAATAAGTTTTTTTATTATTTTGTTTTAGATAAATTCTGAACGCTATGTGACAGTTGTCTACTGTAATTGTGTATATTATCAGAGTAAAAAGTGCAAACACGTCGCAGCATTAATTTATTTTACTAACAATGAGGAAAACACTTCAAAAACCAGTCATGAGCAGCAGTGGGGGAAGCCAAGCGCACGTCAATTTACAAAAAAAAAAATATTCCAAAGAAGAATATTTTAATATTCCAAAGAAGACTATTCCAAAGAAGAACATTTTTAAAATATGATACCACACAAATATACCCAATTACATGAACCTCAAAAAGTTTCAATCACTGAATTAAAAGTTGATTCACTTAAAAACTAATAATGCAAGCACAATTGAATGAAAATAATAAAAGCCTTCCGTAACTCCGAAAGTAAGCACTGCGAACGCTTCAGTCGATTTAATTTCCCCTACTATGGTTTCACTCAGAGTAAATACCCACTCACTTTTCATTGGACTGAAATTAAATCATTCAATATAAATTAATAAATAAAATGAAAAACCATATTTTTTTTGTTTTATGATTATTTTTTGAAGTTTTGAGTATTAGAATAAAATTTTAGTTTTAAAAATAATGTTAATAATTAATTATCATTAATTTTTTAAGTAAGGTCCTTGAGTGTACCTATAGTCGCTCACTAAAAGTTGTGATGAACCATTACTCGATCAGCACATGGCCCTATAGTCGCTCAAAGACAATATCAATTAAACTAGGATGAGTTCATTCACTTTGAAAATAATTTATAAATTATACGACTTGGTTTTTTCATAATACAAAATTTGATGAATTTTAAAAATTTATTCAATACGGTATAGTTATAACAATTCTTAGAAAATTTGACCTAATTTAAATTTAATCTAACGAATGAACATCAAAATGAAAAATGCCCCATCGAGCACGATTTTAAAAACAGTCATTTAACTTGAATTTATAATCTATTATAAAATAATTTTATGCATCACATTTTGATATATTAAGAGTCTCAAAGAATTATTTATCAATAATAATATTTTAAGTTGTAATTTTTTATTATAAAAATGATAAAAAAAGGTCTTAAACACTTAACGTGAGTGAAGTATGGTACTAAGCGAGTATAGGCGCTGTAACCTTATCCCATTAAATATTCTTAAATTTAAGATTATAAGATATCTGTTAAAAAATAAGTAAAAAAAATAAATTGTTAATTCTTTATTTTTTCTGGATTCCAATTTTTTTATTTATATACTGTCATTCCCATGGAGCATTTGATTGAAAATCATATGCCACCGATCTTTGACGTTCAGATGCGCATTATTCTCATAATCACTGTCATTATCATCATCGTTATCTTCATCACTATCATTATTCTCTGATAAACAGATGTTGTGGAAAATACACAAGCACATGACGCATTTAACAATAATGTCGAGCCATAAATTTTAAAGCTTCCGTAATCTTCTGAATTCACACTGAAGTACACCAAACGTTTGCTCCACTAGTACTCGAGTTGATGCATGCCTTGCGTTGAATCTTTTCTTTTCAACAGTCAAATGACTATTATCTCAATACGGTTGTACTAGCCAAGGTAAATTTGGATACATAGAATTACCTACAAGAAAATGGTTTTGGAAAAATCTAGAATTTTTTGGGACTTTTTCATAGATAATCGATCTATGCAATACCTGTGCATTTTGCATGGAACCTTGCTCGCCAATATCAACATCAAGGAACTTGCATGATTACTATTGCTCGTAAAACAATGCTGTGGAATTTCTTCCGATTGTTATAGTTCTTTCCTGTTCACAGTCTTCTAATTCGTATGTGGTATTCATCAATCGCCCTAATGACTCCATGAATATTACGTACGCTTAAAAACTCATTACGTATTAAATTTATTTCATTTCTTTCAGTTGGCCATCGAATAATTTCTTCGTGTAGTGAGTTCAAGAATTTAATTGTATTGAGCAATACTCTATGGGCTGAACTGCGGGTGACATTGAAGCGATCAGGAATCTGACAAAATGATTCTGTATTCGCTAAATACCACAACGTCAACAGAAACGTTCGTTCATGCATGATTGCATCTGCACGGGGTTCTCCATTATTAAAAAATTCATTCCGTTGAAATCAATATAAAATTAAAAAATCATTTTTCAAACTATCGATTAATAATATAATCTTTAGGTCTTCAAAATAAAATTATAAATATTTATTACTTAGCAATAAAGTCATAAGTGGTAACTCTATTAAGTCTAAAATGACTTTTAAGCTCTAAATTCGAAAAAGGCCATTCAGCAACCGAAATGGAAGTAGATTTCTCATAACTCGATTATTTCAACCATTCAAATAAACATTAATGATAGAATAAATTTTTTCTTTTTTGACATTCTTAGCGATTCTCGAGGTTATAGAACAAAAAAAAAATTGTCAAAAAATTTAAAGTTAAATGCGAAAAATTTAAGAATTGGAATTAGATAATTAAAAAAATTTTGGGAATGGTAAATTAAATAACGAAAATTGAAGTTGAAGAGAATTAAATTATCTACGAGTAAGTATTCTGTGTTTTTTTACTATAGGATTAATAGTTAATACAAAATTAAATAAAATAATTTGAGATGAAATTTCAATCATGATAGGTCTAAGTGTCATTCTTGAAATGAGTCATAAACTGTCAATAAAACAATAACAGTAGTTAGGATTCTATGAAATCTATTGAAAGTAGGAAAACCAATGCAATAGCAAAATTTTATTTAACGAGTAATAAGATAAGAAATTTCATTGGTCTTAACACATATATAGGCATAAAAATAAAAGCTCATTTGAAGAGCTTTCATATGAATTTTCTCGAATGTTGATAAATTATAACATTCAAAAAATATCGAAGAAAGAATAAGTAAAAATCCGAATTTTTGACATTTTAAAAATTTTGGAATGTTACAACTTGCAATTTTGGAATGAAACATCACAATAACCTGCGACCTGATGGTCGTTGAAGACAATTTGTTGCCACTGATTTTCGCTACATTGTTAAGAAGATCTCGAAGTTCAGGATCGTTCTTCTGAGCGCTTACCAGCTTGTGCATGATAACGGGCGTTGAAATAGTTTCAACGCGTGACAGCGTCTCTGCAACGATATTGTCATGTCTAGAAATGTGTCTAAAATTACTTGTAAATTGGCCAATAGAATCTAGGTGACGGAATCGCCACAGTGATGTTTGTTCAGTACATTGCTGAAAAGCAAAAAGCAATGGTTTACATTATTTATTATATTATTACAATTGGCAATAAACAATCGTCGTAATCGTTAATATTATCGGTGTTGGAGAGAGTGGGTTCAAATCCATCGTTCGAAACGGACAAGTTCTATCTTTTCAACCGATTCTACGTTACATTTTCCTTAAATTTATATATTTTTAGATGGAGTGAATGATTAATCATTTACTCTATCTATTATCTGTTTGTCCTATCCATATCCTACTTTACTGGTAAGATTCTTAAATAGTTTAATAAAAGTATTATTAATAAAGTCAGAAATGATATTTCAATTAACAATAAGAAAATAAATTATAATTTTATGAGCCGTGAGGTAAGCTGATATGTTTTTACATGCGTTGCCGTGTTTGAATAAGTGCGGGTCTTTGCTTTGCACGAATCCTCGCCCATTGCTCTGTCCTCGTGAAATAACCATTTTTTAGAAGCCAGTCTAAGTTAGGGTCTAATCCGCGAAATCTGGTGGCTGCAGGTAAAAATTGCGACCATAAAAAATGATTTGTCTTAGTCTTCATAATTATATGATTGATGTTTATGTTTATAAATATTTAATGTTTTTCTTCCATTCATTCTCTAATGGTTCAACTCTTTCCTTCCCCTGCTCCAAAATTACGATAGATTCTTATAGCCGTATGTATAGGGCCCTATACTAAACTACAGCACTTTATAAAACTTATCAAACTCATTCATTTTTATAAAATCTCTATGAAAATTTGTAAGAATCTATTGGATTCTATGAGATTTTCTAAACATGAATACCACATAAAAATCATAAAAGTACTTTTTATGATTAAAAAAAAAATTTATTTAATTATTTTAACAGCTCGCCTTAAAGTTTTGTCAAAAATCATGAATGAAAAAGGATTTGAAATATTCTCTAAAAACGGTTTGCACTCAGAAAGTGTCGAGAAGACGAGAAGTAGGAAAGAAAGATTTTATACGGCATGAATGGTGATAAATCAGCGAAAAGAGAAATTTTTCTTGGTGATGACTCGTCCAAAAACTTTGATCAAGCAACTACAGGTGAAAATAGCTATGTAGCTGATAACTTGACACCACCATCACGAAAGTCGACCATTCCTCTACTAAAGTGGCAGCGCTTGTCATCTATAAAATCAGCCCAACGAAAACCTGAGCTATTTCGGAGTAAGATGGTTTCTTGAGACAAGAAAGTTTTTTTAATTTGAAAAAATTTCACTTCGTTCAAAGTAATTTTCATTTTTATAAATTTTTCTTGAATTAAGAAAGTGAATCTTTAGCGAGAAATTTTTTTTCCGTGTGAAGAATTAAATGATTTTTTTGCTCTCAAACGAAAATTTTACTTTTTTTTACTGTTAGACGATAGTATTATTTGATATAACCTTAGATAGAGTTCTTTACAAAACAAAATTTCGACGTGTGAATCTTCTCATTTTCTTTTTTATTATAGACAACAAAATTATTAATAAAACATTGATTTAACTCACAAAAGAGATGAAAATTATCAGAGAACAAAATGTTACTTAAGATGACAATGAAATAGTATTTATATTAAATAATTTAAAGAAATTAAAAATTAAACTAAATTTTGAAAATATTAGGTTGAAATCGGAGTGAAAAGAAGAAAAATTTTCATTACAAAAAGACCAATAGGAAACTGCTAATCGAAAACCAACATATACATCTGTGGGAACTTCATCATCATCAGCGCTGTTTCTTCAGGATGTGTTGTTGAAGAGTAATTCAGAGAGGGAGTGAAAAATCAAAATGCAAACCTTCAACAATGCAATGAGACGGATTAGATGTAACCATCATTCAAGCTATCCATGGTATGAAACAATTATTTCTTGTAATATTTGCATAACTCCAGAAGCATAATCACCTCATTCTCCATTTGTTCTATGTATTTAGTAATCTAACCATTTTCTTCTGAAAAACCGCTAAAACTTGTTTAATTTTGATATGGCTATCGAAATGAAAACAATTACCGTTTTTTCATTCTTTGTGTCAATTTGGTAATCATTACCGGTTAAAATTAAGAAAAAAAAAAAATTTTTTTTTTGAATTTTTTTTTTGTGTTTTAAAATGTTTAAAACATTTTAATGCTGTGAAATGCCCGTGTGTGTATCTGTCCGTGTGTGTGTGTTTGCGCATGCGTGTGTCTGTGTGTTCTAATAACGTATGTAACCTCCTCTATTTCTAATGACTGCACGCAACCGATTTCGCATACTCATGCAACGACGAATTGCCAATTGCGGAATCGTTTGCCAGATTCGCTGCAATGCACGTTCTAATACAGCTAAATTCTGCAAATTCGGTTATTCCTGGCGCAATCGACGCCTCATTTTATCCCACACATGCTCAATAGGGTTGAAATCGGGACTCATCGGTGGGTGCCGCAGCAACGTTATGTCATGTCTCTTAAAAAATTGTCTAGTCACGTTGGTTGTGTGAGGGCGAACATTGTCTTGCATAAATATGAATCTCTTTACAGCTTGTCACCGAGGCAAAACAACTGGCTTCAAAATTTGGTCAATATACCATCTGTCCTTGAGAGATTTTCACGCCAAACTGTGACAAATCGTCTTCGTGAGTTTGGGTTGCGAGGCAGAAATCCGGTGCGAGTATCAATGCTGACGGTCAGATTTCCCGAATGGATCTATCGCCACCATCGTTGTGTCTTAAAACATCAATGGCATCCTCAAAAAGCTCAGATATAAGGGAACACTAGGTGACAAATGAGGACAAATGTGTATAATGACTTGTCTCAAATCCTTAGTGCTTATAAGTGGAGGAAACCCACATAGGTATGGGAAGAACTTGCATCCCACCACTAATCCTATGCAAGAATGTTGACCAAAGCTGGAAGTTTGGTATCACGGGGGGGCTTTTCCAAGCTCACTGTGGCCAGAGTCTCTATTTTCTGAGATGGGAGCAGTGTTGGCCCAAAAGAGGTAGGACTCGTGGCGGCTGTAGTTAGATACCACGGGCAATGAGGATTTTTAATTATACCTCCGGTTAACGTCCACTCCTGGTCAATTTTCGACTAAGAGTGTCGTCTGGATGGAAAGTGGGGGCACCCCGCAACGCGAGTGTGCCCAAAAGGGTGTGGTATCGGCCTTCCGTCAAACGGAGGTGGACTTAACCGTCGCGATACATTAATTACTTAATTAATTGATGGTCAGCTTTCGCTGAGCTCATCTAGCGTACGCTCGCGAATATTTTGGGTGGAACTGGAGGCAATGAAACAATGTTTTGTTCTCTGATGAGTCCCGATTTTGCCTGTACGGTTATGACAGAAGGCCTCGAGTTTAGTGTCAGCAAGGTGGGATTTAACAACACATTCTAATCACTGAAAGGCTAGAGGATGAAAAATTTTTTTTTTCTATCCACTTTCATTGCTGGAGGATTTAATGGGTGAAGTTGTAACAGGGAATGTTGAATTTTCCACGCTCAGTTGCCATGATTTTCTATCATGCGCACGGTCGATATAATCTATTGCTGCCCCTGGGTTGTCCGGGGTAGAGTGCGACTGTCGTCCCGAGCGGAAATCGTAGGGGCTTGTCTGTCAGTCCCACTTAGTGATAAGTAGGGGTGTCGAAGTTTCCAGAAGTTGCCGAATTCGGTCGAGTGGGTGCACAATGATAAGAGAAGAGAAAAACTCAGGCCGAGACACACAACCGGACGAGACGCCCGAAGGTTAAGACGCTCAGCCAAGACAGGTGGAGCCAGCAAAGAAATAAAGGAAAATAACAGGAGGATAAGACGAGAGACGAACGGAGGACCTGACGAGAGACGGTGGAAAAACTCAGAGGAGCCGAACCGAGAAAAGACATCAGGTATTAATTAAATTAATTATTTTAGGCCGAAGCCAGAATATTAATTTAATTTAACAAATACTTAGTCGTTCGTCGGGGCAATCCGCGCCTAGGCCCGAAATAATTAATTATTCATGAAATTTATTAATAAAAATTAAGCCAGACGGTTGTCTAACCGGGTCCAGGCCTAATTGCCGGGTCCAGGACGTCGCCTTATAATTCCAGGCCATTGTCGGGACTATATGCGTCGTAGAAATTTCTAGGCCGATTGTGAATGACACAAGCCAGAAATTTTCATGTTCTAGTCCGCGTTGTGATAAATTAAGTAATAAATCAAATAATTAAATTAACAAAATTAATAATTTATAATTAAAATTAGTTAAAAGTTTCGAGAACAAAATAAAAATATACTCACAGAAAAATTAAAATTTTAAAATAAGAACTCAAGTGCGGCGAGTGTCGAGTAAAGAAAACGGAGATGAGATTTTACTGACTAAAACTTAAAATATTGTGTCTTGTGAAGTCGGATCAGTATTATATTAAAGAATTATTGTTAGTCACCGGAAAGGAGTTAAATTAAAATCAATTAATTAATAATAATAATTCTTCTTAAAAAAAAATAAGTAATTAATTTATTAAGTGCGTGGCGGGAACGGCCATTTTAAAAGCAGTGTGTGTAAATAAAAGTCCAGGGGACTCGAGTGCGCGTGCGTGTGTAAAAAATGATTTTAAAGTTAATATTATAATTAATGAATAATTCAGGAGGTAACCGATTTTAATTTATAAGTCCAAAGATAGTTGGCAATAATTTTAATCGAGTGAGAGTGTGTGCGATGCCAAGGTAGTAGCTAATTAGTTTTAAGCCGCCAAAGGTAATTGGTGAATTTTATATGGTCAAAAGGTATAAAAAGTTATAAGGTCTAATAGTTGTAAGGTATGAAAGTTATAAGGTCTAATAGTTGTAAGGTATAAAAGTTATAAGGTCTAATAGTTGTAAGGTATAAAAGTTATAAGGTCTAATAGTTATAAGGTTTAAGGAAAAATTCTAAGGTTTAACTTACAAGGTTATAAATTAAATAAAAGTGAATATTGTTATAATAAATCAATCTAAGTTATTTATAAAATTATCCTTCCTCTTCCTTCCCTTACAATTAAAATTTACACCGACCCTGAGTATTAAGAACCGGTTCCGGAAGACCGTTTAATCCTTCCAGTGGCACCCTTAAAAAGGTAAATTAAGGTCGACCAGAGTAACAGCATAGCCCTGTTATAAAGTTTATCTGAAACATTATGTCCAGTTAGTTGCAGGTATTTACATTTTGAACCAAAAATTTATATCTCCAGAGAGTATCAATCTCACTGGAAGCTATTGACAGCATTCGTGGCTAAATTTCAGTCTCTCTATGACATACAATTCACAACTTCTAATTTAAAAATCTGTACATCATTTACCTCAAGTTGTCAGGGATTTAGGACCATTGTAGGTGACTTCTTGTTTCTTTTTAGAAGATTTACTCAGGAAAATGGTGGGTTATGTCCAAGGCACATGACATGTAGTGTTCAAATTCACAACAAAATTTCGAATGATATGAAAATATCAAATAAAATCAAAGTGCTACCCGATGATAGCCCGGTGGCTAAATTTTGTACAAAATTAAAAACTCGAGGAAAATGAGTTCACACTCATCGTAACATTGGAAGACATGTGTGCGCACTTGGAAAAATAACTATTTTAACCATGTATTATGGAACTGCAATAGAGAAAAAAAGAGATGATCAATCAGAAATGATTATTTATATGTCTAAGTCGTATACGTCAAATTTTATTTTTACTCGGGTACATTTGTGAATTACATAACAATACCGAATACAGGACATAAATCATCATGCAATAGAGTATTCAATTATTAGCGCATAGAAGTTAGTTTAGACTAACTTTTAAAAATGACAGACCAATAGTTACTAAGAAAAAAATTCATTAATTAGCATCGTTTGATCACCTATGTTTTATGAAATATTTCAGAGTGGTTTTTGTTTTTTTCTTCATAATAAAAAATTATCTTATTTTTCAAACAAAAAACCCTACAAGCAGTTATTTCTGTCCCTGGTTCCAGTTGCCAGAGTATAGGATTGTCAATTATTTCTCTGGACTATACGCTATTAGATAATGATGTAAATGTATGTTTTGTAAGGATTATATAAATATACTTGTTTTATGCAAAGTTTTGAGTATCTCAATCACTTTTCCAAATCTACGTGTGTATAGTTTATCTCAGTCTATCAAATTCTACAGACTTCTCTTATTAATTAATTTGGTTTGTAGTGTTTGAATAGATGACTCAAATTAATTTATCACGAATTCAAAAAATAAATGCTTAGTAAGCAATAAGTTTGTTGCCCTGAAAATAGAAATAAAGAATGTTATATAAGAAATTACCTTCATTATAATTGGAAATTATTTCTTCATAATATGTATGAAACTTCGATTTAATAGTAACTGATAACTGATGTATGCACTAATTAAAACCGCATATGAATATAACTATTTGGCTATGTGTTTTGTAAACACTAATTATAAAAATTAACGAATTGAAAAGTTGATGCAATTATTCAATTGTACTACAAAATAAAATAATCAATAATTGAAGACTCTACAGTTCATGATGAGAGAAATAAATCATTTATAAACAATTGTTGTAATTAGCAATTAAAAAAATTATTTATTGAGAAATAATAAGAGAAACTATAATTTATATAGAGATTAGATTGATTAATGGGCATAAATAAACATTATATTAAATAAAAAATCATTTGCAACAAAATATCACAGCTGTGGTGCAGTGGTGGTGCGGCAAATAGATAAATACTCTACTTGCCACGGTGGTATGCAGCGGTGATGGGGCACTTGTAAAATAATCAGAACTGTCACAGCTGTAATGCAGTGGTGGTACGGCACTTAAAAAGCCGTGCAGCGGTGGTGCGGCGGAATTCTGTTTTTACTCGGATTGATAATGTCGTTCGGTCCACGAATTAGGTCACGTGTAAGTTTTTTTTACCATTATCTCTAAAGAACTCATATCATACCTAATATCAAATATATTGATTATTTTTATAAATTGCATTTATAGAATTGGTGCATATCACGATAAAGATAAGCTTTGATCTACTATTCCATAATGTGGCTTTTAAATATATATAGTATATAGTACATAGCATAAGTATACATTCGCATTTTTATTACACATTTTGCAATAATACTAAAAGTGGAGTAATTTATCGTCTACATTGTATATTTGATATTGTTAAGTTCAGAAAAAATTCCTGATCATTCGTAAACATAAATTGTGAAAATGCTTTGAATATTTAATGCTTCAATTGATATTGCTCTTATATAAATTCATTTCGATTTCGAGGTTGGTTTTATAAGGGAATTTTCGTTGGATCTACGCTGAGTGTCGTCATCTATCTCAGACTTTAAATATTCCCTAAGTGTTTTATCTAATGTCTTGCATACTTTGCTTCGATGATATTGAAGACGCAGCACATGCTGTCAAATCAGGTGACGACTGTAAACAAAAACATAAATTCCATGTCACGTGTGCCAAAGTTAAATACAACCTCAAATCTTCAAATGAGATTGTATCTTTTCTTAAAAGTAAATGCCCAATATGTGCTGAAACAGATTTTATGACGGTTATGTCATCTCTTCAAAGGCAGTTGTCAAAACTAAGCAAGCTTGACAAACTTGATGGACTCGAGAACTCAGTGAATTCAATGAATGAAAAAAATGACTCCGTACAAAGGCAACAGCAAGATCTAGTTAACAAGTTCAATGAGTTAGAATATAGAGTAGCGACCTTGGAAAAAAATGAAAGTTCTAATGAACTTAGAGAAATCTCAGAAAAAGTTTTGAAGTCAGTTGAAGTCATAAATAAAAGTAATTTTGAATTACGTGCATTACAGATTGAATCGAACTCGTGAGCCGATGAAATTGCGATCTCTGGATTATACGAATCTTCGAATGAGAATATCCAATCGGTTGCTAATAATTTATTACATTATCTAGATATACCAGTTGTCGACTCAGGTGTTAAACTTGTAAAGAGACTAGGCAAACCTATGGAACAGGCGTCTGGGCGTGCAAATCAACGACAGCGAGATGTCTTAATCAAGTTTGAATCCAGGAATACTGTTAATGACATAATATTAAAGGCTAAGACCAAAACTATACCTGGTAATGCACTAATTACGAATTCTAACATCCCTGCTGATTCTGTTCGTGTACATCGAAGACATCCTTCATCTCTGTACAAATTTAGGCAACTTATCCTACGAGAATATAATAAACTATCTCCAAAAAATGTCTGGATTGCAGCACCGTCGGTGTTTGTACGGTTTTCCTCGGAAAAACCGCCACTAAAATTACTTCCATCTTCTGGCATGGAGATACTCCGCAAAAATCTCGAATAATATAATCTACTATCATTAATACACACTAGTCACTGGAATCAATCTTCACTGACTGGATTACGGGAACCATTGAACATTTTCATATTAACATTCGCTCATTACACAGCAACTTCAATCAATTCAAAGAGTTTTTTAGGATACATGACTTCGACGTAATTACTGTGTCAGAAACGTGGATTAACTCGAATATATCTGATGCTCAGTTTTCACTTCTTTCATTCAAATTATATAGAAATGATAGAACTAATAAACGAGGTGGAGGAGTAGCAATATATGTTAAATTCAGCATTTCATCGCGTTATGTTCTAGGCTCAGTATACGTAGAAAATAAAACAGAATATTTATTGGTTGAAATTTGGCATTCTACAAGGCATAAATTATTAGTTGCTGCAGTATATAATCCTCCGTTGTCAAATTGTCTGGATCACCTAGAAATTGAATTAGATGAAACTATGCCTCATTATAAGCATGTAATTATCTTGGGAGATTTTAATATCGATATGAATATTGCTAACAATAAGTCAGACTACTTACTTGAATTCGGTAGCTGCTTAGGACTGCAATTAATAAACTATAACCCAACTCATCATACTATTGCTTCACACACTTGGATTGATCATTGTCTAGTAAATAACATAGACTTTGTGCTATCATCTAAACAATCGAACGTACCTTTCTTGGCTGATCATGACATGATTTCCATCCAATATAATTATAATGTTCTTAACAATAATAAAAGAAAATTATGGAAAAGAAATTGGAATCGAATCGACATCAATAGACTGGATCTGCTATGTAATAATTTAAACCTTTCAACTCTTCAAGATGCTGGTTCGGTGGACGAAATGAAT
Organism: Microplitis demolitor; assembly: GCF_026212275.2. NCBI lineage: Eukaryota > Metazoa > Arthropoda > Insecta > Hymenoptera > Braconidae > Microplitis > Microplitis demolitor. The sequence continues at coordinate 4,407,761 of NC_068553.1, forward strand.
AACAATCTACATATTATGATTGGTGATGTTATTGATAATGTTGCGCCGCTTAAAGAAGTATTGGTTCGTGAATCACCAGCTCCATGGATCACTTCCGAAATTAAAAACCTTCAACGTCGTCGTTCAAAGTTATATAGAATTTTCGCTAGAACTGGCTTCGCCTATAAGAATATGCTAATCTACGTAAAGTAATAAAATCAAGAATAATTGCAGCGAAGAAAAACTATTTTGATATGCGTATAAATACGTGTAAAAATTCTAAATCACTTTGGAATGATTTCAGAAACCTCGGTTTAATTAAACGTTTTGATTTTATAATACCCCCTGATTTGGATTTGTGCAGACTGAATGATTATTTTGTAAATTATGCGACATTTATAAATGATAACATTGATTATGATTATTTAGATAATTGTGCAATCAAATGTGACAGAACATTTAACTTTAAAGAATTGAATAATGTTAGTGTTAAAAATGCAATAATGAGACTAAGTTCAGGTGCTATTGGTCCAGATGGTTTTACAATTAAAACATATAAAGTCTTACTCTCATATTTTTGAACTCTATTACTGATTTATTTAATTACTCATTAAGTTGTGGTCAGTTTCCGACGGCTTGGAAGCAGTCATATATTATACCTCTACCTAAAACACGCGATGCTTCTAATTATTCTGATTTTAGACCGATATCGCTACTATGTACATTATCGAAAGCGCTTGAAAGATGTGTGTATGATCAAATATTGACATTTGTAATAGACAATGACATTATTGATAGATATCAAACTGCATTTAAGATCGGCATGAACACACAGGATGCTTTACTGAGATTTTGTGATGATATTAGACTAGGTATAGACCAATCAATGGTTACAATTGCGGTATTTTTCGATTTCAGTAAAGCATTCCACTCTTAAATTGGGTTGTATCGTATTTAAAAGGCAGAATACAGGCTGTTATTAATAATAATACTAACGATAAGTCAAACTGGAATAATATTTTAAATGGCGTACCTCAAGGTAGTGTACTTGGCCCATTATTATATTCTTTATATGTATCGGATTTAGGTTCACTTCTTAAACATTCGAGTCACTTATTTTATGCGGACGATCTCGTAATATATTCTAAATGCAAACTCAACGAAATTTCGGACTTTATCAATAAACTTAATGATGAAATTAAATTAATAAATAATTGGTGCTACAAAAATAGTCTAAAATTAAATGCATGTAAAACAAAAGCAGTAATTTTCGGAAGCATTTTCAAAATTGATGATGAATTACGTAATTTAGCGCCTAAAATTAAAATTGGTTCTACGGAAATTAACTTCTTAAAATCAGTAAAATATCTTGGAGTAATCTTAGATGACAAATTATCGTGGTCTGAACAAGTAAATGATGTATGTTATAGAAGTATGAGAACACTTGCTCAGTTAAAAATGTATGGTAACATTTTTAATTTACGCGCAAGGAAAAATCTTGTTATCACTTTAATATGGCCTATCTTTGATTATTGTGCTGCAGTATATAGCGATATTACTGCACCACAACAACTCAAAATGCAAAGAAAGTTAAACTCTTGTGTGCGCTATATTTTTAAAATAAACAGATATGAACATGTTACTCCGTATTATCGTGACTTAGGCTGGCTCACACTTGAATCTAGACGTGAGTTCTTTTACTGCTGCTTGATTTATAAGGCAATTAAAATGCGTCAGATGCCTCTATTCCATAGCGAATTATTTACAATTGAACCTAGACTCCGGAGAGGCGATGATAGACGAGACTTACTAGTACTCCCTAAATGTCACAGTGTTAAATACGATAAGTCGTTCATTGTTAGTGCAATAAGGGCGTGGAACAAACTACCAGGCGACTGTACTACTGAATGTATTTTTAAGGAATTTCGGAGGTCGTGCTTTAATTAGTACCTGTCGAATGCAAATGAATGATTGTCTGGTAAATGATAATATTGTTATATTAATGATTTTTGAATGATGATGTTGTGATGATGATAGTGTATAATTACTTTATGTATTCTTATATTTATCTTTATGTATGATTATATATTTATACTATATACTTTTTGTATTAAATTATTGTATTCGTGATGGCCGCTAGGAGCCTAGACTCTATGGCCAATAAACAATAAATAAATAAATAAATCGGGACATAAATCATGGTCAAAATGTTCAAAGGCGTTATTTTATACCAACCTAAGGTAAAAAAATAAGTATTATGTCAATTAATCTAGAAATGCATAATAGATAATTCACAGCCTCTCATTATTTTGAGTTACAGAGATTATAATTTCTCCTGCCTGTATAATAAACTATTCCAAGACAATATCATCCGCGGTCTTAATGACAATCAAGAAGAAGTCAACGCCAAGATACCTCATAATATATATATAGTGGACCTCCGGTAATCCGACAAACATTACGCAGGGCAGTGTCGGACTATCGAGTTTGTCGGATTACAGAGCACTGCCTAAGACCGCTATAGTCCGGAATTTTTTACAAAAGAGTACCTTGTAATCCGACAAATTACATATCCAATGATAAGAATCTATATGTTATATGTACATATGTACTTTGAAGTACAAATCATACTTAATTTATGTAAGTCGAATTTAGTAAATTAAATAACAATTGAGAGCTTATGTTTTATTATAAAATTAAGCATAAATGCACATACATATCTAACAAAATAATCAAGAATTATTAATAAAAATCATGTAGTGAATATGTCAAATTATGAAGCTTTGAAATATTCATCAATTTTTTTTTTGTTTAAGGTTGTTATAACGCGAGATCAGAGCTTTGTCCCTCAGTCTTCTCAAAAGTAAAAGTTCGTTGTAGGATGTACCATTCTCTTCAGCCCATTGTAAACCTAGCTCAAAAGCGTTAACTGCGTCTTGTTCTGTGACTTGTGGAGCAGTTGCAATCACGTCGTCGTTATCTTCCTGATTGTTTGTTGTATAATTAGAAACCTCTTTTATAATATCTTCGTCAGACATTTCATGAAAAACATTTTCTTCTTTATCCATTCCACGGCACCAGATTTCCAAATCTTCCGGACTTATCTGTGTTTCAGTAGCGACTTGTTCTATAACTTCCGAAGTTACACTGATTTGTGGATCGTTGCTAGGAGTGGTGACTATATCTGGCCATAACTTTGTCCAAGACGATTTAATAGTTGATGACGGTAACGCACTCCACGACTGACTAAGAGCAAAAACCAAGTCTTTCATATTAAATTCTTTTAAAGTTTTTTCTATTGGTTGGTCTTTTGATACGGCTCTCAGAAGTAGGTTTTTTTTATAGTCTTGCTTAACAAACTGAATGATGTTCTGGTCCATTGGTTGAATCAGTGCAGTGCAATTTGGCGGAAGAAATATCGCAGTGATGCATTTATCCTCAGTTGTCAGTTCTTCTTCAGACGGATGACCGGGAGCGTTATCAAGAAGCAACAACGCTTTTTGAGGAAAATTATGATCTTTTAACCATTTTCTAACTTCAGGTACGAAGCATTCATCAAACCACTTTTTGAAAAGGTCTTTTGTCATCCTTGCACTTTTTTGTCCGTAATAGTGTACAGGTAAATCAATGTTTTTGAATGCCCTTAGTTTATTAGATTTCCCAATGACCATCATCTTAAGCGCGTGTGTACCTGCAGCATTAGCACATGGTAGTATGGTTACACGCTCTTTACTCACTTTTCGTCCAGGTACGGATTTTTCGTTACAAGAAACGAAAGTTTTGTTAGGCATCACACGCCAAAAAAGCCCTGATTCGTCTGCATTGTACACCTGTGACGGGTCAAGATTTAAATCGTTCACCTTTAGCAAAAATCTTAATTTAAAGGGCTCTATGCAGGTGACATCGTTAGAAAGTTTCTCTCCTGTAATAGTCATTAAACGTATGCCATGACGACTTTTAAAACGTTCTAGCCATCCTTTGCTGGCCACAAAATCATCTTTTTTTGTTATTTCCTTATAAAAAAACTTAGCTTTCATGGCCAACATGGGTCCCGAAATTGGTGCATGCCTATTTCTTTCCTGAAGAAACCACATGTACAAAGCTTCTTCCACTTCTGGATGTTCAGCTTTCTTGAGTGTCTGTCTCTTGCCTGGCCCGCAGTCAGTAGTTGATACGAACTTCTTAATCTTCTCGTGGTTTTTTTTAATGTCATAAATTGTAGATCGGCCTACGCCGTATTCACTTGCTAAACTACTGAAAGTTTCATTGCGATTTAAGCGATCTAAAATATCACATTTTTCTTTAATTGTCAACGTTTTGTGCTTTCGCTTCTGGGTTTGTGACGACATTACTAGGTACTATACCTAATACACAATGAATAAATAGTAAACAATGAACGCACGCTAGGCCGTACCGCTATCACTAGTAGTCAAATTCAAACTAAGTAAAATAATGCATACGCGTCGAGCACAATAGCGGTAGCGCGTACGAGTTGTGACCTGTTCAAACCTGCGTGATCTACATTAGTGAAGATTGTCAAACATAATTCAAAGTCATGTCGGATTACAGGGGGCGCCGGATTAGACAGGGGCCGGATTATCGGGGGTCCACTGTACATTAATTGAGGAAATAAAACAAGTGATAGACATGTACCTCAACAAGCAGAAATTCACAATTAAGGATCTGATCTACATTAGAAAAGTTCTATTTTAATTTCATAAAAGATGGAAAATCTAAAATTACACATCTTACTTACGCATTTGATTTTCAATCACTACTTTTATTTCATTTTTATTATATAAAATTAGTTTTCTTCGTTAAGTATAAATTTTAATCAACTTTTAAATTATCATTTTTGATTTTTTTTCATTTGTTATTTTCATTTTAATTTTTTAATTTTTTCAAATATTTTGCATTTTTGTCTTGGATGTCACTCTTTTTTAAATCCTATTGTTGCGCTAGCGCTGCTGCTAGTATACTGAAAGAACGAGATTGGACTAGGTACAATGTCGGATTGTACTGAGCCTTATCTGTTGTGAGAAAAATTTCACATCGAAGCTGAAACAATCTACATTGCAATGACTACAATGTACAATGATTAAGTAAGTCTCATCCAAGATTGTACTTAGTTCCATCCAAAATAATGATGCGTAACATGGGACTGAGTCAAATCTCACGAGGTAGTGGTTACTACCTTACATTGTAGTCAGGTCAATCCATAGGATAGTAACTAATCCTACGTTACCGATGGGACCTTATAACGTAAACCGTTTTTATTTTCGCGATGGAGACACGAAGAAAACCCGGAATTCGTATGTGGTCACCCACGTGCAATAAAAATTATAAATAATATTAATATTTATGATTCAAAATAATAAATAATTATACACAGAATAAAGGTGTGCCTGAACCAGCTGCTTAGCCTAGGATAGTGCACGAGGGCGCCAGCCCGTTTTTACAAAACGGGCAAAAATAATAACAATTCAGGGAAGAGATCACAGAAAAAAATCTTGAGCGAGAATCTTTGCACCAAGCGGAATGACAACCAAATAAAGATAATGAATAAAATAATAAGGAATGAATATTGCTAAAGTACATCGAGGAAATAAATAAACAAATGTTGGCTATCACTGGATTCCTTTTACTAAATTATTTAATTCGTATATATTTAAAAACTCAACAAGTTATAACAATAGCAAATATGATTTACCATACATCAATTCTTTATCATATACTTCGTCAAATAATAATATGCTCATTGCATCCAAATAATAATGATAATTATTAAATTAAATTATTTTCTGTTATCCGCTGGGGAATTCAAATTACGAATTCTTATTTAATAATATTCATATTAATTATAAATTGTAAACAAATAAAAATATTAATCTTTTCTTTATTTTATGTTATTTATGCTGGGGAGAGAAAGACGTGGGTACTCACTATACATTTGGCAAGACTGGGTTGCATATCATTAAATTATGAAATAAATTTTACCCAGAGAAATAATATTTCAAATAGTATTGTAAGACAAGGAGCTAGATACACTATCCTTGTCTAATCCACTAAGAAATTTATTCGACGCGTGTACGTACATATGCACTGAACTCTAGAACATACACTGAATATATCCAACTTATTGTTACAACATTAACTCAGGTTCAATTATTGATCAATTATTTGTCGCGATCAACTCTATTGAGGGCCCAACGATAGCTGATGCAACAAATAAAAATACAAAAGACTTACCGGCGTTGACCATAATTTACTTCTTGAGATTTTTCAATAATAAATAATACATAAACTATACTTCTGAACTCAATATAACAAAATGTTGATTATCCAAATAAACTTTCGTTAATATTCAATTAATTCATAACGGCAACTGGGCCAGAACTTTCACTTTGTTTATTATATTTATGTTTTGATAATTATTTTGAATACTATGTATTAAATATAATTATTCAAAATAATCTCCAGATTAACTTAATAAAATAGTAAAATCACAGGGAGGTGGACAATAATACAAAATTAAAATTTAATTTTTACCATAAATTGGACGTTTCGTCCCTTTATAGAGACTTCTCCAGGAACTAAAGCAAGTCATTATAAAAAAATTTGTTTTACAAAAATTACATAAATAAACAAAACAAATTAATTATATAATCACACAATACAACATAACCAATCATAACTATGATCATATCCTACCTTGATCATATAAATTCTATCGTCTACTAGATTTTTTTGAGACATACGTCATTCTCCTTAGTGATATGAAAATAATTGACATTTGTTAATATTTTAATTACAATAAATAAATAACAAAACTATTAAATGAAAATAAACTCCAATTCATGTTACACTTAATACATACACTCTCAACTAGTGTATAATAATCTACATTGTAGAAAATTTTTTTCACAACAGATGGGACTCAGTATAATCTGACATTGTACCCAGTCCAATATCGTTCTCTCGTGTAGTTAGTGAAGGAAAAAGGAAATAAATACCCAAATAATAAAAACAGTTAGATTGATGACAGGTAAAGTTTTTGAAAATGATAAATTTTTAAGTTTTAATTAATTACAATTTAATTGCAAAGATTCAGATAATGATTAACGAAAGGACTCATATAGTCACCAAACTAATGTTTATAAAATTTCCAATTTTCTTAGCGGGAAGTTGAAAATCTGTCTATCAGTCGACCTTGCGGGCCAGCCCCAGAAACCCACTATTTTCAAGCTTTTTTGTTTTTTTAAATTTCGATTTTCTAAGCGGAAAGTTAAAAAAAAAATTAAGTCTGCGAGCCGATATATGATGTTATAAGTTTCATCCTATTTTAATATACTTTAAAAGGTGTTGAGGTGATTAAAAGTGAGAGAGGTACCCGATTAAAATCCAGTAACAACAGAACACCTTTAGCGCTTTCGCGCTTGAGGCGTGTAATAATGATTAATAATAAAATAAGTTATTGAAGTGTGCCCTTTTGGATTTTCCAATATTTTTTCTTTTGAGTTTTTAATAAAATGAAGTGTGTTTTTATTTGTGTCGTTTCATTACGAGAAAGGAGCGTTTTATAATCAGTGGTTTTCACTGTTCAAACTTTTGCATAAATGCTCTTTATTCTATTACCCGTTCAAGCTTATTTTACCACTTAAATCCTATTGTCCACATCAAGTGCGAAGGCAACAACATTAAAATTTTGTCAAATGGACAAAGAATATTTTACTTGGTTATAACAAAAAATATTTTTAGGTGTTCCTGTTCTGATGTAACCTCCTCTTTCTAACTTAATTTTTTTCAAATATATTGATGAAACTGTGATAATATTTTTTCTGTGAAATATGATGTAAAAAATATCAAATTGTGATTACAGAGTGAGTTGAAATTACAGTTGGCTACCCAAGAAGGACAAGTCAAGTTTCTATCATCGATCCGACAATTATCAAAACGAGCAAAACGACATGGACAATAAAATGAGAAAAATCGTAAGGCTGGCATTGCCAGTTAGATCTCAAGTTCAGTTTATTTATCACTGAATGAGACTCATTACCGACAAGGCAAGAAAGAACGGAGCAATGACATCGAATAGTACTCATACTGTTCAAGACCTCCTCAAGTCTTTAAACCTTGTTCAGTTGTCCATTATACAAGATGTGAAGTACGAGTGAAGGTGGTGACGGTAAAGTAGGAGAAGAATAAAGAGGTATATAAAAACAGCGAACGCCTGCTTTAGGTTCTTAGAAACCACGTAAACTCAGGCATAGTAGATCTTAAGTCACCGTTGCCGACAATGTAGCCGTGGTATAAAACGTATTCCTATATACACGTCTGTATCATTCTTCCTTTCTTTTTTATACATCTTTCTCTTGTCATCAGTGGCCGTGCAGTCAATCGTATAGCTGTAGCTGTATTAATCTCACCATTACTCCCATCGCTGTCGTAGTCATTGTTGTTCAATGCTTTTGCTTGGTAGATTGTTATTATTCATGGCCTATGTTTCTTCAATTTCTACAGTATATTTCCTTTTTATTAGCCTTCTTTTTTTACAATTCTTTGAAGTCTCACATCTCATAAGACTAGTGAGTAATTTAAAGATCTATCTACGACACAAAATGCGCATAAATGTGAATTAATGTTAATAGACGATAGATATCGTATGACCGAGCTATACAAGTATTTATCTATCAAGTTATTGTTACCTAATAAGAGATGAGCATATTGATCATCTACCTTCGATTATAGTAGTTAAAAATTTTTCGAAAAAGAAGTTTGTGAAATGTGGTCTGATAATCAGAATTAAAATTCTTATCAAATACTAATGGGTTTATGTCTCGGGAAGCTATTGTGAAGTTATCACGAAGGATAAAAGTATGTCCTAATCTGCGTGTTTGCCACCCTCGCCTTCGGCTGGGGGGGGGGGGGGGGGCAATTATACACACGGGTAAAAATGTCCTATTTTCCTCCCTCAGTATGTAATATACTATGTCTCTAAAATTTTTTCTGTCTGTAGTTTCAAATATAAGTTGGAAGTTATATGGTAATTCTTTAAATGTCAACTAAGGAAAGCAGTGATAGCATTACATATTGGTACCAGACTTTAAACACTTCAGAGTAAGTTTATAGTATTGCTATCTCCGTGATAGAGTCTACTTGGATTTCAATGGCTTCGGCGAGTGGTTTAAGAATTGTATTTGTTCTGAAAAATCAAAGTAAAAAAAGATTGAAGAGTAAATTATCATATAACGACAAAGTAAGCACTGCTTGTTTGCTTGTTTAGAATTCAATTAATTGTTAAAGTAGGAAGAACCCCTCGTAAGGATAAAGGTGAAGCCGCGTCTGATCACTTTTCGAAGTGGCCAATTAATCTAAAGCCACAGTGATGGTTCAAGAGTTTATTCTCATTGCATTTGTGGTTGCATTCTATATACGACTGAGGTGTGTTCAATTACAGTAGAGTATTTTCGGGTTCAAAGAGTTTCAAAACAAAAATAAGAACGTTCATAAGCTCCTGGGGTTCAGCAAGAGCGGAAAGCCATAGGTCTGGTCGACAGGACTAACCATTTTTCAGACTTTTTTTTGTATACAGTCCATGGTTACTTGACAATCGGTAAAATTTTTGTTATCTTATAAGAGGTTTAAGTTAATCACTAGCTCATTATGAGCTAGTAAGGTTGGCTCATATAATTAGATTATATTTTCAGCTTACTGGTGAGCCGTGGCTGGCTAATATTCATTAATGTCAGATTTCATTGTACAAAAATAAACGGCTAAATTATCACTGCTTAATATTTATTAGTCAGAGGCGGTACTATTTAAAAATAAAAAGGTGATTCGCTGCTGCCTCATAGCTAGGTAATATTTATTAGTTAGAAATAGCACAATATAAACGTCTGCAGGTGAATGATTACGGCCTCATGGCTATCTTACATTTATTGTTTATAGATGGCGCCAAGAGATGAATAGTGAATCACTGCTGTCTAAGAAATGGCTGACATCCATCATCTTCTGGTAGCATTACATAATGAATAAAATTTCACTTATCAGCATTTCAGTGGTGACTTAATCGCCAATAGTCATAGACGCAGATGCGTAAATAACAAACTGTCACTCACTACTGTTCAATCATTCTTCACTTGTTGCTAAATTAAGAAATTTGATAAAATCATAAACTTAAAAAATTCTGATCAAGTGACCCAAGTTAATGGTTTTCATTACAAATTTAACGTCTGATGATTTCAAATTCGGCAACGCAACTTACGTCAAGTATAAAGCAACAAGTCATACAGACTGTGGATGACCTATTGCGTTTGGTTATTTATTAAGTTCGCATAAAGTACTCATTTTAAGCGCTAACTTCTCGGCGTGACCTATCGTGGCATTTTCATTGCATTAGATACTGCATTCATTTAATCACAAGCAGAAAGTAAATAAAGTAGTTAGTCGTGGGTTAATGCTCTCTAAGAAAAAGTTTATGCTCATAAATAATAGCACATATCTAAAAAATTAAGAAAATTTATACTTATTGTATTTAATCAAATATAATTCAAAGGATATCCAAAATTTTGCCGTGTAATTTAAAATGCTATGACATTTTTTTATTCTTTACTAATATAATCTGAATAAATTATGATTCAATTATTAATCATGAATTTCACTTAACTGATTTAATTTAGGTTTTCAGATCGAATTTATTTCATATGAAAATTTAATCAGTTTTTGGTCCGTACAACTTCCTATCCAAGTCAATATCAGACTTTTTTGATAAAATTATTAGTCTGTGTTGATTAGTTAAAAAAAATTGTTTTAACTTCCCGCTTAGAAAATTGATGGTTTTCAAAAATTTCGGGATGTTATTGTTTTCACCCCGATTTTCGGAAATCGAGTTTTCATCAGATGACGACGTTTTGAGGTTGTAGGAAGCTATTCGGACTATTTCAGACGGATGCCCGAGTGTGTGTGTGTGTGTGCGCGCGCGCGCGCGCGTGTGTGTGTGTGTGTGTGTGTGTGTGTATAGATGTAAACCCTTAATATCTTTTTAATGAACTGACCGATTTAAATTTTTGAAGTGGCAATCAAAAGAGTTTGTTGGCCGTCAACTTTTTTAAAAATTTCAAATCGATCGATCAAATAGACTCTAAGATATAGAAGAAAAACAAAAAAAAATTTTTTTTTCAGTTTTTTTCAAATTATTTAAAAACTGCTCGATCGATCAATTTCAAAATCTAATCAGCACAAGAATTCAATAAAACGCGTCGATTGCCGCTACAACCATCTCAATCAGTTTATTCGTTCGAGAGAAATCGATCAAGAAAGAAATGGTAAAAAACGGTTTTCTTCGAATATCTTCGAAGCGACCCATTCGATCAATTCCAAAATTTAATCAGCTCTAGATCTCAATGAAACGCGTCGATTGTCGCCTTAACTATCTCAATCGGTCAATTCATTCGTAAGCTATCGTGAGAGAAAGAAATGCTAAAATACGTTTTTTTCCGAAAAGAATGGCATACAATAGTATTTTCGAGCTCGAAGAGCTCGAAAATGTATTGGCAGCAATTTTTTCGAGCTCAAGGAGCTTGAAAGCTGCGGGAAGTTTTGGGGCTGGCACGCAGGGTCAACCGATAGACCGATTTTTTTAGTCTATTTTTTATCGCCTTTAGATAAAAAACAGGACTATTTACAAATATAAATAGTAATTATCGTAATAGTCTAGATTTATAAATTTCTGTTCATATATAAACAATTTTTTTTTATGCTGTTGGCCTAAAACAATTTGCAATATTAAATTTAACAACATGAATCGAATTACATAACAACGTTCTAATTAGCAAATTGTCTAACTTAATAATTTTTAGTAGGTTATTCTGTGCAATTTTTAGATCGTAATATTCATAAAAAATATTATTTGAGTATCTTAGACAAAAATATTATACAGATACTAGATGTAGAATCAATTTTTAGATGAAATAAAAATTTTTTAATTTTTTTTCTTTAGCATAAATGAAGAATTTTCTGAAATGGAGCTAGATAATTTGCTAATTAGAACGTCGATATATATTTTTATCAATACGATTTTGTCTTTTCACAAAATGGTGTACATATACTATTTGTATTGAATAACTTGCTGAAGATGTCAGTAACTGTTCAAGTAATTGATTGTAACTTTAGCAGTTTCATCTCAGTGTACATATCGGATTCATCAATGTAGACCAATGTACACTTGCTATAGACTGCTTATTACTTGTATGAAACATCAGTAAACAGTATCTATTTATTAAACGTTCAACAGTTCGATACATGTTTGAAGATCAGTTGGTGCGATCATAAAATAGATTTTTCGGCAGAATATAGAAAATTTATCAACTTTAGCTATCATAATTGTAATGTATAAAAATATATATTTTTTTTTTTTTGCTGCGTTGGTCAAAAGTAATGTGTATTAAATTCAACAATACACATAGAATTAAATATACTTACCAGCTTGGCAATAAAATATTATTTTGATCCTTCATAATTATGGTAGTTAAAATTATTAAATTATTTATTTTAATTTTCTTGATATTTCAAACATGCTAATGCGCTTTCCTAATAAGGTCACAAAACTTTTGATGGTTTCTAATACCAAAATGTTTTTCGCTTTCACCCGATAAATACGAAAAATTTCTCTTCATTTTCCTACTTGTAATTTTATTACTCTTCTTCAATATTTTGAATATTTAGTTAAGACAACTAAAAAATAAAGCTGTCAAAAAATCATTAACTGCCGATATTTTTGAACAAAAGACACTAGTAAATGGTGAACAAAACATAGTAATTCTCGAACTTAAAATATTTTTTATAAATATTGTCCATAAATAAAAATACTACAAATTCATGATTTAATCTAGTTTTGCCTGCCAATATAATGGAATTGCTTTTTGAAGCAACAGATTAAAATCCGCTTTAATTTTTTATCATATATCAAAAACAGATCAATTAGTATAAAGACAGATCAATTAGTTTAAATGCAGTCCTTTAAGAATGAAATCAGATCGAATTTTTCAGCTCAGGTACTCTGCAAATATAAAAAAAAAAAAAAAGCATCTTCTGAATTACTTCGCCGAATATTTTTTTGCTTATAAAACAATTTAAATAAATTCTTTTACTTATCCATATGTGTGCTGTCGATCTAAATTGAGAATTTTGTGCAAATAAAAAAAAAATGGATGAGTGTTGTCTAGACAAGGCAATGCTTGTCACGTGGATCAAATAACAACGTTCTCTTCGTTAAGCGCTATGCCTACAGCAAAGATTGAATATAGTATACGTATGTACAGGCGGAAAGTGGTCGCTGAGGATCTAGTGACGTCATATTACAATCTTATTGCTATGAGCGACAGTCCTGATGCTGCCAACTAGTCTGGCTTGATTCGATTTGATCACCACTTTTACTCTCGAATAAGAATATTCTTTGCAATAATATACTTTATGATCTACATGCCGATATATATACATATATTCAAATGTTTATAAACATAAATGCATATCTATTTATGCGCTTGAATATATTTGCGACTACAATTAATACCAATTACAAACCTTATTTTTATAAATATAAAAAAAATTTAATATTGCATATCAAAGCTCTTAAGGAATTGATTGCATAATTTTCATCGGGCTTTTATATTATATTTAAAGGCGTGTCATTTGTCACTGAGATTATAGGCTCAGCTATGAGTTGACGCACTCCACCAGATACACCACAAGTTATATAGAAGTAGTTTGTCGCACGTGCGATATACACTACCAGAGTATATTGATCCTCGTTTTCTTATCAGTGATTCATGAGTTGAAATTACTCTGCCATTCATTTATTCTTGCGTATTGTAGATAATTGTGTGTGTGTATGTGAGTGTGTATTTACATGTATCTGCAAACAGAGAGAATTTAAATACTTTTTCGATTGCATATTTTATAGTCGTTTCAATGTACCAATAGATTCATTGAGTGCATTGATATATTCTAAGACTAAAGTATTTATGACATTATTTTATACGATGTTGTAAGTAGTGTAAATGCGATTCAAATGGATCGCAGCAGTCACTGATATTTTCAAGTATTTGAACTACTTGTTCATTCTTGTATTTTCAAAGCGTATTCAAAATGTTCAATTTACAATCGGAAGCACTGTGTGGAATGCAGATTATAAAATTTAAAATCACGAGCAATTTTCGGTATCATTATCATTTTGTGATCTCACATACTTCAAAGATTAATCCGATTTTGTAGTAGTAGTAAGCATATAATTACTTAGCTTTAGAGAATAATCGGGACAGTTGTTTGCGTATTACTTAAAAAATATACTTCGAGAAAAATGAAAATACTTATACTACTGGAGTGTTTTCTCATTTTAGGAGGCACATAGTCTGAATTACTTATATAAATCAAATTAATGCTCTAAAAGATGTTAACAGATATTAACATTAAAAAATGAGAAGAACTTTTAGTTTTCGGGAATGAGAAAAATTTGCTGCAGTTATCCCGTCCAGCATCAATGTCAAAAAGATGACACAATGTTATCCAAAAAATGTTACCTTTAAGAGCTCAGAAAAATATTATCGTTTTGATAACTATGTTGAGTTCATTTAAAAGAAATCTGAGAGTTAGCAAAATGATAACTATCTATGGATGTCTCTAGAACATAAAAAAAATAACTTTCTTATGAGTCTATTATAACCTCAATTTTCGTCAGCTAATGTCATTGTAACCTATAAGTACCAATGATTATGAACATTATTTATTGATTCTGCTCTAAAGTAATAACACATAATTAGTGATTACAAATACAATATCAAAATGTCGAAAAGAATAAATTTTTAAAATTTGTGTAAAGGTCAAAAAAATAAACGAATACGTTGTTTTCCAAATAAATTACATAATTTTGAAAATTCATCTAGTGATGAAAGTGAAACAGTAGACAATAATTCATGCTTTGTGAGTAATAATATATCTTGTGATGGATTGAACGATGTTGATAATGAAAGAAATATTAATACAGACAATAGTATTGATAGCGAAAAACTTAATGAAAATGAAATAAGTAATTATAGTTCTGACAGTGAAACTCGTGGCAATACTGACTCACGTATATTATCGATCTGTAATCAATTAAAAAAGAATGCTCTAGTAGCTATCAATGACACAAGTTTATCATCGAAAGTAGCTCAGTGGGTGACTGATTCAAATATATCACGTGAAGCAGCGAATAAACTCTTAAAAATATCAAAAACATCGAATCAAGGAGAAATCAGTAATCTACCTCTTGATTCTCGGACCTTACTTGGTACACCGGAAACACCGAGAGTAACTCGTGAAGTTCTTGTCAATATTTTCATGACGGGTTAAAAAATGCCTTGACTGATCAATTGAGAATTATTGATTATTATACTATACCGGATTTGATTGTCATTAATATTAATATCGATGGGCTGCCGATTGCTAAAAGCTCGACAAGTCAACTTTATCCCATTATTGCGCAAATTCATTCTAATCAGCCATTTGCAATTGAAAAATATCATGGATATGAAAAACCCAAAAGTGTTGACATTATGATCTCCGTAAACTGATTTCTTTAAGATCTCTAAAAAATTTTATCTTTCTGACATCGAACCGATGAGCTCTTAGATATCCTCAGATGGCGCGTAAAAGGCTTTTCTGATATTTTTCTGTTACCTTCGGGATAACTATTTCGAATGTCAGATCAGAAAAATGTTATCTTTAAGAGCTCTGTATGTCATCTTTCTACCGGGCGGGATCTTTTTACTTTGTGATAAATTAAAAGACTGAATAACTCATTTTTTTTTAAATAGATCAATTCGGTCGATTTACTATCGTAGAAAATTAAATATCGTAAGGATTCAAACATGGATACTTGTTTCTGAAGAGAATTTCTATGGTATTTTTGGCTGTTTGATTCTTGTCGAAGTTGAAACAGATTTTCATGGCAATTCACATAAAATTCGAGTTTTAGAAGTAGCTCATCATTGATATACTATTTAAATAACATGAGAAAAAAAATTTTTTAGTTTGGTATTTTTTACCTCGGCAATGGCTTATTGTAGAGATAAGCCCAGAATATAATTTGGTATGGAATTGAACGCGCTACAAAAACAAAGCTTCTATTATTTTTTGATAAATCCATCTGTTCAAAGATATTAAAGCTTGATGTCGACTTTATAGTAAATTTCGTGATCTCTTTACTTTTCCGGTGAAAATATCAGACATCATAAAATGTCACAAAATTTTTTTTGTAGACAATTTTATTTTCGACAATGTTTTTTTGAATTCCCCATAATTTTCTAGTTATTTCCATTTAAATAACTAACTCTTGAAATCGATGAGCACACTATTTTTTTTAAGAGCTTGATATAAAAATCTGAATAACTACAAAATTATGAGGAATCCAAAAAAACTTCATGCGAGATAATTTGTAGAAAATAAAACTGTTTACGAAAACCCTATGATATTTTATGATAAGTCTGATAGTTTCACTGAAAAAATAAAAAGATCTCGAAATTTACTATAAATTTAACTTCGAGCTTCAATAACTTTTGAACAAATGAATTTATCACAAAATGATAAAAGACTTTTTTGGTAGCACGTTAAATTACCTACAAAAATGTATTCTGGACTTATCTGTACAATGAGCCATTGCCGCGATAAAAAATTCCAAATCAAAAACTTTTTTTCCCGATGTTATTCAAATGGGAGATCAAAAATCACGATGAGCTACCTCTAAAACTTGAATTTAAGAGCTGATCTTCTGACAGAATTTTTATTTTGTCATATATTTTCGATTACTGGCAGTGCCTCAAAAAAAAAAAAAGTTGTTTTTTGACACACCCTAATCTATACACAATTATAATTGTCGACTTTTATCAAATTAATCATTAATATGTTTATTTGAAATTGACATATTCCATATTAATAATCAATTTCCATTTTTAACAAGAATATTTCCTAAAAAATTCCAAAACCGATTGAATCTGTTGATCGGCTTCGAAACTTTTCTATGTTTTCGGCATGGTGGGCCACGAAATATCGACATCTGAAGAAAAACATTTTCCGTAAATAAGTCTTAAATCAAAAGTTTTTCTTCTTATTTAATTTTCATTTATCTCAGTTCAAGTTAAAAATCTAAATTGTACGGAAAATGGCTAAAATCATTACATCCTTACGGAAAAAAAACCAATGAAAACTATTGTGAAGCACTCATGAAAAACTAATAGCCTAGTGTTTTAATATACTAATGACGGCCTATACATTTAACTTAGAAATCTCAATAATCTTAACAATACAAATGATATTAATCGTGATGATGGAGCGATTCATAAATTTTTACTGCGTTTATATGAAGATTATAAATGAAATTTTGAGGTTACAATTTTGTGTATTTGACACATACTCGATACTGATATCGCTTTTAGTAGTGTTCAGAGTCACTAATTGGACTACTAATGACCACAACTAAAACATTATACAACACTGATCATTTTCAATGGTATTGCAAGATTCACTAGCCAAAATACTAATGATCAGTAATAAAAATTTATTAATACTAATAAATTTGCAAGATAGTCTTCAATATTTTTTTTCATGAGAACAACATCGATAATTCATACAAAATTAATTTTAGTTCGTCGGGATATAGTTGAACCATTAAGCAAAAATTTATCGCTACTCAAATAAATCTTAGCATTGCCGAGTTAAGTCACATAAGTGGTAACTTGTATAAGCATTTTATATTAAATTACCACTTCTGTGCTTTACGCGGCAAAGTACATTATCATCAATAATTTGGTTAATCCATGTAGTGTACGATTTACCCAAGTGTAGGTATTATCTATATAACCCGTTTTTCGCAGGAAAGTATCAGGAACTTACAATAGTATTTATTTGACATCATAATTTTTCTATGTATTTCTCTGGGATCCTATAGATTCCCATGAAGTTTTATGGATTCATCGTCATCGATAATTCTTATGAATATCACCTGGATCCTTGCAAGGATTTTCATAGAAATATATGATGATGGTTGGTCTGAATAGAAACTTAGGCAAAGAGATGAATACGAACCCAACAAAGCTTCCTGAGTAAAAATATTTGGCTGAAAATACACTAAAATGGCTGAAATTGGCCGAAATCATATCGAAACCGAAAAATTTTATTGATAGGTGCCGAAAGTTTACCAAGAATACACCGAAAATTTTTTATTCTTCTAAAATAGGCCGACAATTGAATCGGCCTTTTTTCAGCTATAGTTTTTTTTGTTTTAAATCAAATTAAGAGACTTGGAAAAAATTTATGGAACTTAGAAAATTTTCAGATTGTGGATATTTCTCATTCTATAATTCAGATTGTTAAATAATCAAGTGAAACATAATTATGCAAAGATAACCTTCCGATAAAAGAATCTGATGCAATTTAAGGTCAATACACTTAAAAGTTCTATTAGCGAGGAAAATTTAATTTGAAATTTTGGTTTTGTCGATCGGTCTGTACCAGCGCTTTCATTGAAATAAGCATCTTAATAGAAACAATGAACTGCCTCAGTACACTTTTGATTCCTTTTGCATTTGTGTTGAATTATAGTAGGATAACAACTTATATACAACATTATGATTAAATTTTTTTCCCGTGTATTATCCTACGCCGTTCAATTATCATTCAAAGTAAAATTACCCAAAAACCATAAGCGAAAGAACTTAAGGGCCTGACCAAAAAGTAAGGAGGGCTTAAATTTATTATCATTATTTTTTTTTATTTAAATTTTTTCATTCATCCATGAAAGCGTTAATAGATGGGCGTAAAAAAATTTTGCGACGACAATGAAACTCTGCGCAAAGACATCGTGGGCGTACAGAGATATGGGCCACTCATGATGCTGGTACGCCCAACAAGAAAGTGTCTCCCAACATCAGACGTGCGAAAACTTCCGCTACACACAACGGTGTCGTTATGAAAAAAAATAATATTTATGTATACATAAGTAAAAAAAAATAAAAAAATTGCTAAGCACATGAAAAAGTCAACAAAAAACGTTTACATATTTAATGTCAATAATTAAACACGTGAGTTTATGCGAAAGCTCAAAGTAAATAATGAGGTTGTTACGTACACATATGAACTGTCTCTTTGAGCAGAGTCTTCATACGTGTACATGTGTATTAGGTGTTGGGTAGTGCAGTCCTTTCACCCGGATATATATTGACATTGTGAATTCAGAGCGTTAAAAAACCAGATCAAATAACTTGCAGAGCGTTTTTCAAATTTCCTTCTTATTTGACTTGTATATGTATATGTATATGTATATACTTATGCATATTTAGTAGATCTTTGTCATATCACTCTTACTTTTGTTTTCTTTGTATAACCACTCAACAATTCATGAACTTGAAAACGTCAGTGATGTGGAGTTAATGATATTTTTATTCGTCGACAATAATTCATGGTCAGGATACCTGTAGTGTATATAATTTATTTATTTCAAGGGTTCTATAAAGAAGATGTATAAGATCAAGTATTTTTCAGCCCATGATTAAGAAAAGTTTGAAAATGTCTCTACAAACATTTAACTGATTCATATAAAATCCGACAAAAAAATAAAAGGATTTCTAACATGTACCAGAATCGTTAAATTATTGAAAAAAAATTATAAAAATTGATTCTTATTGTCATTTGTTTTTGAAGACATGAAACCTTTATTTTTTTTTGATTGAATGACAACAATAGGTGCCGACGAAAAAGTTCATGATAAACCAATTTTAAGAATATTTTTAACAAACATGCCAATCGAAATAACTACATGAAAAATGTTATTAACAAATATCTTTATCATAAATCCTCAGTAGAATTAGATATAACTTATTTTTTTGAAATTGATGAAAATTGGAGTTTATTGTTTCCAACTTGACTTAGGCGAATTTTATAACATCTTAATTTACAAAATTGTAATTATGAAGTACAGCCTGACCTTATTATGACTTCTCGTTGTAAGACTTCTTGCCTTAATTTGTTAAAAATTGAGTGAAACTTTCCCTTCACTAATTAGGTTATATACGTTTTTATTTCATATTTAAAAAAAAAACATCGACCGTCTGATTGCGAAGTTCGGACGCGAAACCCTGGCTAGCATGATAGTGGGGGAACCTGAATTCTAAGAACTGTTTCCCCTGCCGTCCCGACATAGTTACATAATGAGGTTAGACTGTTGTAGAAATTTGGAGATTGTAAGAAAAGAAAAAATTAGGCTTCAAAAAATAGACATAGAAATACACGATTTAAACGTCCTACGAACTCAAAGAAGACTGATTTTTAACTTCCCATTAGGAAAATTATTAATTTTCAAAAATTTGGGAAGGTATTGTTTTCACCCCGATTTTCGAAAATCGAGTTTTCATCAGAGCTATTCTGACTATTTTCAGAAGGATGTCCGAGTGTGTGTATGTGTGTGTGTGTGTGTGTGTGTGTGGATGTAAACTCTTAATATCCTTTTAATGAACTGACCGATTAAAATGTTTGAGGTAGTAATCAAAAAAGTTTATCAGCCGTCAACATTTCTGAAAATTTCGAATCGATCGATCAAATAGACTCTAAGATATGAAAGAAAAACAAAAAAAAAAAAAAAAAAAAATTCAGTTTTTTTCTAATTTTTCAGAAATGGCTCGATCGATCAATTCCAAAATCTAATCAGCACAAGAATTCAATAAAATGCTTCGATTTCCGCTTCCACCGCCTCAATCGGTCAATTCTTTTGAGAGATATCGTTGAAGAAAAATGGTGAAAAACGGTTTTATCAAAAACTATGGCATACAATAGTATTTTCGAGCTCGAAGAGCTCAAAAATGTATCCACAACAATGTTTTCGAGCTCAAGGAGCTCAGAAACAGCGGGAAGTTTTAGGGCTGGCCCGCAGGGTCAACCGATAGACAGATTTTCTATTATACTCGTATCAGGGAACTCACTTCCAGTATTTTGTCAAAGTTAAAAAGTTTTATATTCAAAATTCTGTTTATAAAAAAAGTATAAGCTCCATGTAGCCACACATGTGGCCAACTCCTTTCAAAGAAAAGCAAAAGCTTACAAAGTTGAAAATTTTATCAGTTTATTCTCATTTAAAAATGAAACTGACATTTTTTCCTAAGTCCTAAGTTTTAATTCATTTTGCCTTCAAATTAAGCTCAAATTATTTCTAAGTCCCCATTCAAACGGATTTTGTCCTCATATAATGATATCCACGTTGAGGGCGAAATGAGACTTAACCAATTAGTTGAGCTGTTGAAACTAAATTAAAACTTATCTGACAAAAACTCATGAATGAAGTCTATCTGAATCCAAAATCCACTATTGAGCCCAAAAACTGGAATAATTTTTAGTCTAGGGATTTCTCATCATTTCTTTTGAAATAGATCATTAGTTTCCGTAAGTTAATCACAAATAAATAACGCAATCGTATAGAAACTTCATTAATTTTTATTATTTATCTAATGTTCCCGAAGTTAATAAGTAAATACAGCTAAATCAAAACACAAATGAATCGACTCATAAAATACTTCGACGAAAATGAAAAAAATACCATATATTCAAGTTTCAACTCTCTTGTCTTTTGGGCCATATTCAGCTAAATGTGTATCTTTCACTGGAATATCATTGAACAGTTTGATTTTAGACTTCAAGTAAAGAGTATATTACACACCAAGAAAGGAAAGTAGGACATTTCGACCCACTTGTATCATTACCGACCCAAACAGAAGTGTATATACGATTTTTCACGGGATCTGTACCTGAAAATTTAAGTCTCTGACTTAGTTTGAAGGGAGAACGGCGCATGCGCTGTTTTTTATCTTTTGTTTTCCCATAAAAGGAAAACGCGACGTTCTTCTCTCTAAACATGATACACCATTTCGAATCAAGAACAATTAATCTATTCAAAATTTTGTGAAACTAAAGAAAATGAAAAGTAACATGATCCTTACTCTGTAATAAAAATAAAATTAATGAGATACTCAATATGCTGAGAACAATCATTTATGACTCTCTTAATGACATTTGATTAGCTAAGTCTTCTAACATTTATTCGGATTTTTTTATAGGTCTGTAACTACAAATTGATGAGATTACAGTCATCAAATGACAAATTATACTTCTGACTTAAGATATATTATAATTTATTATGATTATGAGATGTGCATAACATATTGCTAAGATATTATGTATATACTAACCATGAAGTGCAAGTACAATATAACAGCAACCCACACGATTGAAGCAACAATCTATATGATTATAACAGCAATATAAGTGTAATCGTTGTTCAAGCACTGCAGATAAGACTGATGATAATTAATCGAACAATTTTGTGGATGTCGAGAAGACTTTTACTGATCGAACAATAAATATTATGTATCTCAAGTACGCGAGTTACTATTTCTGAGTGCTTCACCTACATTACATCGTATCGAAATTTCAAGACAAATACTTAAATGTCGTAATGAAACATTAAATGTGGTACTAAGAAACAAGCCTGATGGTATTGTAAGCCAATTAATGACAATTGTTACATCAAAAAGTTCATCTTTTGTACGTTCATGCTATGATTTCTGAATAAAAGGCCAAAAAAATAGAGGATTTCTTTTCTCAATCTCGAATTTTCGAAAAATGAACCCCATTTCATTCTACTATTCTCATGTTTTTAGATCACTGACAAAAAATTCACAAAGTCCAAGCCATCAATGCGATATAAACAGGGGAAGAGTGGGCAAAACGGGATCGAGTAGACAAAACCGACCACCCAGTAAAAGTTTTGTCCTCATTATCGATTTTTCAAGGAATTTTGTCATAACCTATCATAATTGGTTGAGTAGAGTTCAAAACCAAGTTGGCGACAACCCTGATTTGACATTTGACGACAGTAGAGCACTACCTCGCCGCTTCGCGTTCGAGGTGTGCAAATGTCATTCATAAAAAAATTTATATATGGATTTATACTACATATACAGATTACGGTGTTTCAAAAAATAACTATTTTTTTTTTTAACTTCCTGCTGAGAAAATCGACGATTTGCAAAAAATTCGGAGTTATCGGTTCCTCCCGATTTTAAAAAATCGGGTTTTCTTCATATGTCGACGTTTGAAGGTGCTAGAAGGCTATTCTGACATTTTCAGAGATGTGTGTGTGTGTGAGAGTGAGTGATCTCTTTCAATCATCATATGATGTCATTTAATTTGTTTTTTAGTTCAAATCATATTATCAGCAAAAAATTGAAAATAACGTTTTTAATATTTTTTTTGGATACTTTTCATATATTATTGCTTTGACCTAAATCAAAACCCATTCAAATCTTCATTTCGATCACTGCCATTGATTTCTACCTTAATACATTTATTTCATTGAACATAATCAGGAATAAAATATCAAAAACCGCTTCTTTATTAATGATTTTCGATTCTTCAATTTTCAAACTGTAGCATAAAACGTAACGAGCTCCCGGAGCTCGAAAAAATCATTGTGAAGTATGAGTACTGGCCCGCAGGGCCAACCGACGCACAGAATTTTTTTGTTTTCCAGAATTTTTTTTTTCTTTTTACATTGCATTTACTAAGTAACTAACACAAAAATAGAAGAAAATAAAGAAAAATAATTAATTTTTTCATTTTGATAATAATAAGATAATTTAAGAAACGAAACTTGCTCCTTTAATTGTTTCGTTAAACTTCAAGCAATCAATCCGGATAAATGGTTCAATAGATTGAGTTGAAAATTTACAGAGCGTTTGGGGGTGCATTAATCTATAAAATCACCTGGCAACACTAATCTATTTATCAATATTCGCGAAGTATCGGTGGATTGACTAAAAAATGATAAAAAGTCAATTTTTCGTACGTTTTTAAAATCGATATCGAGAGTGAAAACATTTTTTTTTTTTTTTAAATCAAATAGGACGCTTGCGAGGACTTTATTCAAGTTTTTAAAGCTGCCCTGTAAATTACTGTGTGACCATTAGTTGGTGAAATATCGATAATCAAAACGAAAAGGATCCTTTTTTTATTGAAGGCTGATATCTCAGCAGGAAATTGCCGTACGAAGAAACAAAAAATAAGTTGTAACTGAATAAATTTCCTAAACGGGTCATGAATTGGTTATCTTGAAAAAAGTTTTCCCGGCCCCGTAGACTCAAAAAAGAAAACCAAAAAATTTATAAAATTTTCGTCTTGAGCTATTTCTTATGATTTCTCTATAACCGGGTCTCAAAAAATTATTTTGGCAAAAATTCTTTAAACCAGAGATTTCAAGCTACGAATCACTCTTTCCATTTTTCCGATACGACAATTTTTTACGAAAATACAGCCTTCAAAAATACATAAACAATTTGTGAATTTTTGTTGTTCCGTTAATTTTATAGATAAATGGATTTCAATTTTCAGTAATGATATGTCACATTTTATGTAGGATAGCAGTGGAATTTTGTATTATTAATTATAAAAGTACAACCGTTGGAGTAATAATTTATGCATGTTGGACTAAAAAAACGCGCCACTTAATTTGTAGGGCAGTATGACCATTTATTTTTATAAATATTCAGCAAATAACTAGAAAAAATGAGCTGGTTACTAACAATTTGTTTCACTTCATAATTTCCACATGTTGTCGAGTGGAGAATACTGTAATTAAGCCATCTACTTTGTAGGACAAACGTTTAACTGAGTCCTATAATTAATAACCTACTCATATAAAATAAATTCGGTCTATTAGTTGACCCTGCAGGCAAGCCCCAAAACTTCCCGCTGTTTTCGGCAATATTTTTATTTTTTAATAAAAAAAAAAACTTTGTTTAATTTTTTTTTTGTTGGTCCGTTTTGCCCACCCACCCTTCTCTTGTATATAAGGGAAGCTGTTACTGTATTTATCACTAACGGTAAGATATTGAAGTTGGATCTGACGATAACAGAACATGTCTCATAGAACTAATTATATGAAAGGATATTTTTTTTAAATTGCTAAATAATTATACTTTTTTATTTAAGTGCAATCTATAAACATTTATCGAGGCTGCACTATTAAGTATTTAAATAAAACAATATGATATTCACAATTTCAAATACGTCTGCATTTAGCTACTGACTCGTAAATTCTTATGTCTTTAATTTATTTATTCTTTGAATAGCAAAAAATAAATCTATATTTATTGTATCCATTAAATAATAATAAATATTAAACTTATAGTTTTTATTTATTACAAGAATAATATGTATACAGAGTTGGCTTACGTCGTGACTGAGACCACGGTATGCATTGAGAAATTCTAACAGCGTGGGCGTCCAGACGCACACCACGTACGAGGGAAAAAAGAGATGCACAAATCGGATATATAGTGAAGCATGAAGATGCGATGTCCCGGGACACACTTGGTCTCTACATGAGCGTGACAACGAGTTCGCCCAGTCTCCCAACTCTATACAGCTCTCTTATAAGTGGCTAGACGTTGCAGATGGTCGTTCAGCAAGTCAGCCTTAAGAAAAAGAATCAGAACACCTGAAAGCCTGAGAGTAAAGAGAGAGTGTCGTGCACCCCTTTGCTTCCCACCGACGCACTTTGACTTTCTGCAGTGGTTTCACACACCAACCGAGCCACGCGGTGAACGGATGCCTTTTTATACAAACCTACCCACGTGGGACGTACATTTCCGAACTCTCTCGTCATCGACCCTTTTAGCATTCAAGTCAGCTCCTTCCACTATTATAAATATAAATATGTAGGAACATTACAAATGTATTTAGTGTAGGATTATTCGATTCCATTTCTTTTGTATTCAATTATTGTTGGTAATGTGAAATTGATAAAGCTCTATAGATTCTATTATTCTATTTCATTAATTTTTACTATACTATCATTCGATTCAAAATACGATTCAATGATTATGATCAACGATCAAGACTAAATCGTCATAAATGAAAAGAAGCTAGTGACCGTTACTTTTATCTCAATTCTTATGTTTATTGTTATTTATATGCTTTCGGTCATTGACTTTCATAAAATACATAGTTCCGTCTTATATAAGCTCAAAAAATCTATTTCATTTAAAATAATAAAACCTTCAAGTGCAATTTTGCACTTTGGCATTAAGTTACAATGACGTTCCAAAAGAAATGAAAATATCCAGATGCCACGACTAGATAACTGCAGACAAAATTTCCGCGCAACAAAACACCCGGAAAACCCCAGTCCCGGTTATTGTTGACACGCATATTTTGATGTGGATTCCAATCCAAATGAAAAATTTGATTCTGTACATGTTTGTGGTGATGGTGACACGTAAGACGCAATTTTGATGTTTAACTGACACGTGTACATTCTAATATCTATCCAATGACTGGTCGATCAATTAATAGATACTTGCATAATGGAAGAATTTGTAATCTATCACGGCAATCCACCAACTCATAATCTTAATCTTAAAGATTCAATAGACTCATACAATATTAGGTTTTATCCCAGATGTGTTTGTAGAATCGTCGGTACGGCACTTCTAGCATATCCTGTCTCATGTCTAATACTGAACGCCACCACCTATCTTATGGTCTTAAATATAACGAATTATTCAGCATATATCTTAATTTAATCTTTTAAGAGTTATACAAGTAATTACTTATCACTATCTATGTAAAAAAATGTGTTAATAATCCATTTCTCGGATTTTGCCATTGTCGATATTTTGTCCGTGGATATTCTGTCCGGCGATATTTCTCCCGCGGTTATTGTGCTACGGAACTGATATTCATAAATCAATTGAGTCGATTACTTTGACGACGGATTAATGAAGATCAGGTTGATCGTACTAAAATCACAATTAGTGTTGGATATTTGCTTGTAAAAAAATAGTTAGAGGAACACATCTTAACGATTGTTGTAACTACCTTGGAGTTGAGAATGCACGAGCATGTTACCGGAATGAAGATGGGCATTTGTTTGTGTGCAGGAAAAAGGAGAGCCATAGTCACGTTATATATTTAGTATATACAGATGGCTGCATTTTATCATGTTCCTTTAGGAAATATTCATTTTTCTTTGTTTCACATCCTAATTAATAAATCTATTTTTGATTTCATAATTTGTTTTTGTTTAAATTTCCATTTTTAAAATTATAAAGTACGATGTGTTGATATTTGGAGGTAGTATATAAAATCAATGCATCAGACTTCAACTTTAAAAGTCAATAAGTTATTAAACACTTTGTTAAGCCTCGTTAAGAAGAAATTTAACAATACTATTTCAGGTGAGTACAAGGTTGACTGCCCGAGCTGAGGCTGGAGACCGTCATTATATGGTCTGAACTCGTATTTATCTCGTACCACACGATATATTTTTTATAATTACTTGCATTGACATTCGGAGGTTAAATTCTGGAAACCGTCGAATCGAGACATTGTAAGACTAATAGGGTACTCACTAGTTCGGTTTTGAACTAGGCTGATTAGAATGATTTATAATTATGATGAGGCTTACAATTAACAAATGCAAATTTGTAAGAATAGAAATAAAGTTAAAAAAACGATTTTGGACATTTTCGATCTTAATTGAGATATCGGTCTGTAAAATGAGTAAAATAAAATGTAATTCCCCTGATCACATAATTTTTAAGCTAAAAAACTCGGGATTGGAATTTTATTGTCTGCCATCTCTGAGTTTATTGACTGTGAGTTCTGACACTGGTGCCAAAGGCTTAGTCGATGGTCGTGATTCATCAAACGTTGGATGGCTCATTTTTCCTCTCCTCTCAATTTCATGAACTCAACATAAACAATGCGTAGGCATATCTATATGATTCGAATATTAATCCATATATCCATTACTGATTGTAGAAATGACAAAAATAATCATGAAACCATAAGAGAAAGCGACACAACTTGATTATGATATCATGATGAAAATTACAGTGGTTCATTATTTATTTGATATGTTTACGATTTATGTAACGATAGTTGTACATGTATAATTATATCTCACTAATTCATCGACGACTTCGATATGGGCGGGTGCTAATAATAATCAAATCATACCTTATTGGCTCTTTAACCTGCATATATGTATAAAAACCACCACACAAGTTTTAACTTAAATTAATTTATTATTTGATTGCATAACCAGCTAACCAGTGCTTAATTTTAATAAATAGCTATATAATATGCCATAAAAAATAATAATCAATGTTTGTATAATAAAATTAGTGTCTATGTGTGCTCGAGAGATAAACCAGTCCTATCTTCAATCCTGTCTGTTTCACTTCCGGTTTAGTGCGGAGTAGAGAACAGGTATCTGACAAATAAACGTATAAAGCCAAGGATTCTGACAATTTCTTTTTTTACAAAAAAAAAATCAATCGTTTTATACTCTAATTTTATTTGTGTATCATATATTTAACCTTGTTTGCAGGCCACGAATATGAGTAGTTATAAGATTTTATCGATACCATTATATATACGATCGTAATTATTTTTAGCTGAGAGATTTGTAATACGAGACGAAAATTATTTTGACATCTGGTGCTGAAGGGTCGTGGGTAAGCACGATAATCTTATTCTTTATTGTGCTGCTGTGGAAGTTGACGTACAGCACACGTGCGTTCATGTAAACAGATCAATGATTAGAGTGAAAAGTAAGAACCGTTTAAAACAGTATCAATCAAATATTGCAAATGAAAGAGGTTATATTAGATTTTGTATAATCAGAAATATAGTAAAATAAACCGCTGTTGCATTGCACTGTCTGGAAATTCTATATAAGAATCTATATTTATTTTCATGGGTTCCTATGATAGATTTGACCAAATTCCAATGGATTTTTTTAGGGTCTCGCAGATAGATTTGTTGCAAAGATGATTGAATAAAAATCAAGTAAACGTTATACCATAATTACTTTATAAAAAGGTTCAAGGTCATATTAATTCTTATGAAGTCAACTAGTGATTAATAATTCCTAGAGATTTTACCAGGGTCTCGAGAAAGGATCGTGTGGTTATCCATGATGGTTGCATTGGTTGATAATCCAGACCAAGGAATCAATAAGAACCAATTGTCTTTTAACCAAGAGTCTTTTTTCATTCCGGGAAAATACTAGGCTATCGCATTGATGATTGCTTCATTGGTTTGGCTCTGGTCTTATCAGTCGAAGATAGTATAATGACAGATATGTCAACATCAACCTTATTGATTACTCTATTGGCGTACTTGAACCAAACATATGACAATAACCATGTCACTCAATGGAGATAAGATAAATTATTGGCCAGCCATTGAAAGGACCATTGACATTAACAGCTGATCGTACTACTCGGTGGTCAGTCGAAGTTACTTTATGTATAATTTATCACAAACATTGAGATCAGATGTATTTTGACTCCATGATTCCATTTCACTCCATGAAATCATATTGCAAGACTGAGCTCTGTTATTATCACTTCCATAACTATGCTGGACCACTTAAAGTATATGATTTTTCTCCAAATTAGCAGCTATGTTGAAATTTTACTAATTTCAACAGAGCTTTATTTCAGCGAGACTATTTCTATTTCATCTTCATTTCTTTTTCGTCAAACTTGACTTAGTAGAGCTATTCCGTGGACTATTTCATTCCATGCTAATTTTTATATTACAGTATATGTTATCCATGCTTGTATTTAATCTGACCTGCAGATGCCATCAGAGATTAATGAGTCAATAGTGAACATGAGTAGTGGACATGAGAGTGTTTGTTTCGTTCCAGTAGGGTGAGCGCACTAATGATGTTTGCTAATCCAATCTACTGTAAATAAAATACTGATATATTATCTATTCCAGCATTAAACTCCGTGTATAAGTATAAATATATGTGTTGAGTATAATCTTACATTCAAAATTGGAACATACATAGTTCCAATAGACCATAATTATGACGACAGGTATTAATATATGATTTACTCAGTCGTTGTTTGATACCACTATCAATAATTTATGTATTTTTATTTTTTAGGCATTTAAAAATTCTTTTGATCGCAATTGTTGCACTGAGTATACAGAGACAAATAAAGCAACAGCATTACAACGATAAAACTTCCAGAGTAGACTAAAGTGCTCAAGGGCATTATGCATAGTATTTTATCCGTTACAGAGCACTCAACTTGCTTATTATATCTGTCACATTAGCTTATATATTTCTGATTATAATTTTTTGATTCAACTGGAATTTCGTATAGTGAATAATTTAGATGACTAAATGAGCTTTATTCATACAAGATACCCCGGGTCGAAATATTTGGTCTGATTTTAGTCTAACTGCACTGCATTTGGACTAATTGGTCTGTATTTGAACTAGTTGATCTGTTTTTGATCTTTTATAAAAATTTTAAGCTGTTTTTGATCTGCTGTTTTAAAAAACAATTGCAATACAGAAGGACAAAACTAGATTAATTCTGGAACTTAGAAAAATTTTGGTTCTGAAATTGTGCAAGGACAAAACTAGATTAAATCGTGGACATAATAATTTTATTTATGTCTAGAAAAAATTTATAAAAAGTATTCTAAGATCGAGAATGGAGTTTTTTTTGTTTACTATTTACTTAGTGCCTTTTGTTTAAAAATGTCGGCAGTTAATGATTATCTGACAGCTATATTTTTTAGTTGTCTTGATAGAATATTAATAATATTTAACGAAAGTAGTAAAATTGCCGTTAAAATCTCATCAAAAATTTCTTCAATTCACTGAATAAAGTCGAAAAATATTCTGACATTAAAAACCGTATCAAAATATTCGTCTGTGACATTGTAATACGAAATAGCAACAGCACGTTTTAAATATCAAGAAAATTTAAATTATCCTCTATATCTAGATGTTCCCGAATCACTTTCGATGAGCAGTAAGTTTAATTGAACTTTATTCATTCTTGTTATTTTTAACAAAGCATGTAGTAATTAATTTTGTCCATAAATGGAAATATTAATTTTTTTAAATTATTTTTTGAATTCAAATTTATTGCTTTTATCTGACGCTTTTAATGAAGCAAAGAATTGAAAAAAAATTTTGTCACGTAATTTTTTTTTAAATTAAGATTACTCAGTGACGCACAATCTTTGAGTTTCTTAGGATAAATTATTTTTTAATAGCAAGGTTTTTCACCAATTATTCTTTAAATTAAGATTCTCTTTCATTTTGAATATAAACTTATAATAATAAATTTCTATATTTATAAAAATATCTAACAGATGATGAGAAGGAACTGAATGAGTTGGAGGTAGAAGAAGCCAGAGGAAAATAGTTGATTTTTCTCAGAATGTATGTTTAAAGAAAGTCTCAGTTACTAGGATGCACTATCAGAAGAAAAGAAGGAGGATGAAGTTAAATTTTTTTTAGGTAATGTCTATATGTTAATTGAGGCTAATTTATTTATTAAATAAATATTATTTCATATCAATGTGTAAAAAATATCAGACTTTCATTAATTTTTTGTTTTTATTATTTATCATTATAATTATAAAAAAAAATTTTAATCTGTTTTTGATCGAATATAGATCAAAATCAGACTAAAAATAATAAACAGAAAAAGTCTGATTTTCATCTAGATAAGAATAAAAACAGACTAAAAATTACTGAAAATAAGTCTGAAAATAGTCTAAATAGAGAACAGTAAGGGCAAAACTAGATTAAAATTCACATATTAATTAAATATAAATAAAAAATAAAATTGAATAAAAATAACTTAAAATTTTTAGTTGATTAAAAACAGATCAAATTTTTCGACCCGGGTACTTTTTTTTTAATCCATGGGAATAATACTATCATGATTGAGAGCAGATGATAGTACTATATACGCTGTGTACTATAAATTTCAGTATGTAAATTTAATAAGCACACGCCCATCGGGTACTCGATGGTCATCTTATAGCAATATAGCCCAACAACCAAGATCCACCATATGATGATTTTACATACTAGTTTCTAACGACAATTGTAAAACATTATTTTATTACATGAAATATTTCTTATATAATCTAGCTATTGCAAGTGTTTTCATATCCTAACTTGATATTAATTTCACGAAATCTCATCTACCCCCTAGACGATACCTTTGCTCAATAAATATTATCAAGTGACGACCAAGGATCGGACGTTAACCGCATGTGAGTTCAAAGAACTCATCCCATTGACCTAGGATATCTAACTAAACCACAACTAGTCTATACCTCTGAGGATCTAACACTTCTGCCGTCTCAAAAAATGAATAGACTGTGAACGAGTTAGGCTTGAGAAGCCCGCCAGTGACATCAGTTCTCTGTACTGGTTTACAGATCACTTCGAGATTAGACCATAAGGTGCAGCCTCGCTTTATTTCTAAAAAAAATCCTCCATTTAAATCACTTTCACGTCATGGACTAACTGTCATCCACTTGTCCGGTCCCTGAGCAACAAACTTTTTTTTCAAGCTTGCAGGAACTTTAAGTTTTGAGCCAAAACAAATATGGCGCCTACTCATGGGAGGAGTGTTACAGGGAACCGATAAAATTTTGAATTTCATATATTTAAAATTAAATCTTATAATGAATGACAAAATCAATCGTATTTCACTAGTTCTCTGTAACTCTTCAAAAATTTTGATAAAAAAAAAATCTTTTCAAATTTTCAATTTCATCAATTTTCAATCAACTCAATTGTTGTGAAAATTCGATAAAAAATTAGTATCACTATCGTACTAAGCTCGTACTAATTTCTTGATACTATTTAAATATCAATGAATGTATTTGTCTGAGTACCACCATGTTTTTCCCATGGATTCATTGTTTATAATAATCTCAGATATATTTGGCATATATGACATATTTACTGAATTAAAAATGTATATGACAGGATGATGTAGATACAATTAGGTTGCATTGATGGCTGCAGCCATACCTGACCTCCACAACAGCCAGCACAGTAATTTACTGTTGAGACGTTTGAATTAAACTTAATAGAGTCAATATATTCTCTCGCTAGTGAATACTGGATAAGTCAAGTAAGAAGTTTTTTTTTTTTGTTAATTTTTAAGTGAAAAAAAGTATATAGATAGAAAAAGAAGCAAAGTAAAATAAACGGTTGATTGACGATCTTTCAACCTTAACTTGAATTTTTTTTCAACATAAATGAGTGTGACGTTGATAAAATTCTTGTTAGTAAAATGTTTACAGCGGCGTAACTTTGTTACAGTACGTAGAGCTTATTGTAAAGCCGTATAACACGGTTTTGAGTCTCGAGCTCTGCTGACCTGCGTCTATGTATACCGTCGGCGGTTTCATTTAAACAGCACATTAATATTTAGTACATACTCGACGATGAGTGTTTATAAGTGGGAGTTACTGTGCCAGCCCGCGAGCCCTATGTAATTACGGTACAACCCACACTCTCGTTCACTCGCTCATTCACTCTCCGTCAGACCATAGTATGGACCCAAACCAGTCGTCTTAGCTGTCTGTATAATTCTTGTGGTCTACTCCCAAAATAAACAAAAAAATTGCCAAAAATATAAAAACAGCCGGTACTACATAGTATTGAAATTTACTCTCATAAACACAATTTAAAAAAAAAAGAACTAAAATTATTGAAAACAGAAAGTTAATCATAAAATGAATTATTGAAAATAACAACAGATTTTATTAACAAAAAAAAAAAAAAAAATGATCAAAATCAGAAAGTTGTTACAGTATTCAAATAAGAAAACATTATTAAAAATAATCTTATTTAAATATTTCTAGGAATTTCGAATAAACTGAATGAGAATACATAATAAGGCATAAAAATCTATAGAAATTTATGAAAGTTTATAAGAATCTACGGTGATTTCCTACAGGATGGAAAATTTCCATGAATATGGAAATAACATATTATAGCATAATTTCCGGTTATTCGATTACTCTGTAGTGGTTTGCTCTGACTCTACGAGCCAGCAGCAATTAAGACTTCAGAGGAAATCAAATGCTTGCGTGTGATATATTTACAAAATCTCTAAATATGAGCACCTTACAAAGTACTACAAAGAACTTCGCTGGCTTACGCTTAGGTTGAGGCAGAAATTCTTTTTGGTGTTAATTTAGACAACCGCTAAGATTAATTTTTACTCGTAATTGTGAGTAAAAATTCCTCTGAGTGATTTTTACTTACTGAAAGAGTAAAATTTCGTTATTCATAAGTAAAAAGTTGTAATCGCCGAAGATTACTCAATTTAGAGTAATTTTTAGAATAAACAACAGGACAATATTCATACTGAAATTCTTTCCGTGTTTTGAACAACATGCATGGATATATTTTTTTTTTTGCAATCATTATTTGAAAATGAAAGTGATTTGAAATCGTGTTCGTTTTATACATTAACAAATTATTTTCCAAGTAGTTCGAAATTTATTCTAGTTGAGCATATTTAAATTACGTAAATATTATTTTTACGAAGAATCAGCTGGAACCGAATAAGTGTTAGCAGAAAACACATCTCATTGCTTCGCAATTGAGTCATGCAAATATGCAATAGCTAAAAATTATTTTTCAATGATCACAGACTGTTATATTTATTTTTTTAAAATATCTATGTTAACATCTAGTACAAAAATTATGTGAAATCGGCAGTCTATATTGAGGCAATATTCTACTTTTAGGGGACAAAAAAGAAGCTATTTCAATGAGATTATGAATAACGATACACATGTTGGCTTTGTCAAACTTAATAGATTTACTATTAAAATACATTAAAACAAATGTTATCATACCTTTTACACACTTTTAACATACAAAAACATCATTCGAATAGAATGCCTTGATTCGTAGATGGGTCTGCGCAAGGCGTAAAAATTCGAAACTGGGTCATTCGAAACAGAAAATTTTTGAATTTAGAGATTCGATATATCACTATCAACCAGCTGAACTAGGATGTTTGATGAACATGCAAAAATAACAAAATGGCGACAAATAAAGAAAAAAATGAAGCAATTTTTTTCTCTTCTTGCCGTCATTACGTTTTGATGTACATTAAAAATCCTAATAGTGATTAATAGTGATCGACCGAATCTAAAAATTCAGAAATTATCTGTATCAGATTGTTCAATTCTGAAATTTTAACACCAACCGTAGACTCAGCTACTAATTGAGCTGTTGTAATTGAATTATGTTTTTGTATGTTGAAAGGCATATAATAATAAAATTTTTTTAAATGTATTTATTAAGCCTGACGAATCCTATATGTATATCTTTATTCATAATCATTAAAAATTCATAAAAAATAGCTTTTTTTTGCACCCCTTAAGTAGAATACTGCCTAAAAACTATATTCAAAAAATATATTTCAATACAATAATTATGATAATAATATTGACGTTGATATGAAATTTATTTATTCTTGTAATTGATAATATAAACATTGATAAGACTTGTACTGCTTGTTATTAAAATATTTGTTTGATAACTA
Source organism: Microplitis demolitor (assembly GCF_026212275.2). Lineage (NCBI taxonomy): Eukaryota > Metazoa > Arthropoda > Insecta > Hymenoptera > Braconidae > Microplitis > Microplitis demolitor. Next base: position 4,443,238 of record NC_068553.1, read on the forward strand.
ATTACTCTGGAGCTATGGAAATAGTTGGCGTACATTACTTGTTTCATAATAACACCAGTTACTCAAGCAGGCATTATGGTATGTTTTGTTGATTATAATAATTACGCTTTGATTTGTATCATCGATATAACAAAAGTCGTACGATGTTCATAAGTCTGATAAGTTAATGAGAAGATAATAATCTAAATTTTGTTAAAAGAGTTGATAAAGAAATATTTTTATGAACTACTTATGATTAGAATCGCGGTAACAGGGTTTTCTGGTGGGCGTAAAGAGTCCTCGTTACGCAAGAAAAAAAAAAGACTAAATATTCGTAAAAAACGTAAGTAAAGACGAGAGTCAACTGAACTACTTGGAAAATACAAAGTGTTAATATTGACTTTATTTAGACATTAGCTGTATCTACATGAAACTATTTTTCGAGGAAATTAAAAACATTATTGTCAATACATTTTCAAGCTCTTTGAACTCGACAATTCGAAATTACCATAATTAATTGTAAGGGAGTAAGATCACGTGGACCCCCCATTTTCCACTTTATCATGAAAAATAAGTCTATGTATTTTTTAACTTCCTGCCAAGACAATTGCAAATTTTTAAAAATTCGGAACGTTATTGGTTTCAGTCCGATTTTCGAAAATCGAATTTTTAAGAGTTCTTGACGTTTTGAGATTTTAGGAAGCTATCCTGACTAATTTCACGATGATGTCCGAGTGTATGTATGTATGTACACTGAGAGAACAATTTATTTGAGCTAAATGAGATTTGCTTCAGGCAAATATATCCCATATTTGAATGGACCCAATTATTCTTTATTTGAGATAAAGATATGGTTCATTTGAATGAAATAATGATTTGTTTATAGTTAACAAACCTGTATTTGATAGCGCCACCAGCCGCAGTGGAATTTTTTTCAACCAAGATTTGTTAACTATAACCAAATATATATTTGAATGAAATAAAAGATTTTGTTCAGTCAAATAAATCTATTTAGTTGGTTGGTTCAAATAAATTGTTCTCTCAGTGTATGTACGTACGTACGTACGTACGGATGTATGTATGTAAATATCTGTAACTTTTGAACGGATGAACCGATTTTGGTTTTCAAGGTGACATTCGACGCGGCTTGTCAATATCTAAAAGCTGGAAAATAGAATTTGATCGGTAGGGCTCGTTCAGAGATATTCCAAAAATAAACTTTTTTCAAAAATGTTTTTTTTTTGGATAACTTGTAATGTGCTCAATGGATTGATTCCAAAATCAACTGGGCTCTGAAGCTTCATAAGCCGCGTCGAATGCTACCTCAAACATCAAAATCAGTTAATTCGTTCAAGAGAAACCGTTGTCGAAAGAATTAAAAAAAAAAAAATTTTTTAGTATTCTCGAAATTTTTCAAAAACGACTCAATAAATCAATTTTAAAATCTGATCAGTTGTAAAACTCAATAAAACGCGTCGATTGCCACCTTAACCGTCTTAATCGGTTTATTTGTTCGGGAGATATCGTTTGAGAAAAAATCGTAAAAAACGTTTTTTTTTTCGAAAACAAAAGGATACAAAAGTACTTTCGAGCTCGAAGAGCTCGAAAATGTATCTACAACAATTTTTCGAGCTCAAGGAGCGGGTAGTTTTGGGGCTGGCGTGCAGGGTCAACCGACAGGCCGATTTTTTCTTATGTAGTCACTGTGAAAAATTAAACCGTCAAACGATTTTTCTAAATTTTCATTTTAACAAAAATTTTTTTTTACGATAAAGATTTTGAGTACTATTAATTAAAAAATCGATTCCAAAAGAACCGTTATAGATAAATCAATGAAATTTTCAGGATTTCTTGTCAAATATCTATATTTTATGAAAATATTCATAGCTTCAATATGTGAACTCGTTGAGCTCAAAAAAATTGTTGAGAATAGAGTTTCGAGCTCTTCGAGCTCGAAATACTTTTGTATGCCGTTGTTATCGAAAACAAACCTTTTTTACCATTTGTTTCTTCAATGACATCTTTCGAACAATTTAACCGATTGAGATGGTTATGGTGGCAATCGACGCGTTTTGTTAAGTTCTAAAGCTGATCAACTTTTAAAATTGATTTATCAAGTCGTTTTTGAGAAATTTGAAAAAAACTAAAAAAAATATTTTTTTTTTATTTCTTTAGTTGACGGTTTCTCTTGAACGAATGAACTGATTCTGATGGTTGAGGTGGCGTTTGACGCGGCTTATAAAATTTTGGAGCTGATAAGATTTAGGATTCAATCCATCGAGCAAATTAAAAGTTATCAAAGAAAAAACTTTTTTGAAATAAGTTTATTTTTGGAATATCTTCGAATGAACAATACCGATTTAGTTCAAATTTTCACAGCTTATAGTATTCAACAAGCTGCATCGAATAACACCTTAACGATCAAAATCGGTTTATCCATCAAAAGTTACAGATATTTACATACGTACGTACATACATACATACATACATACATACACTCGGACATCATCTGGGTATTAGTCAAAATAGCTACCTAGAACCTCAAAACGTCAAGATCTGATAGAAATTCGCTTTTCGAAAATCGGACTGAAACCAATAACTTCCCGAATTTTTAAAAATTTTCAATTTTCTTAGCGGGAAGTTAAAAAATACATAAACTTAATTTTCATGATCAAGTGGAACATGGAGGGTCCACTTGACATGATCTTACTCACATTACATAATAAAATATATTTCTGTTAAATTTTTCTTGTCGCTAATAAAATAATCTTTTAATTTTTTTACGCTGAAAGATACTAATCTGTTAATAGTAATACCCTTAGGTTATATTAACCATCTAAAAATTAAATCAACATTGTTGATTCTGAATACAGTAATACTTTATTTGCGTCAAAGTTATATTGATATATTATCTATGTAATGTTTTGTCAAATCAGCTATCTAAAGTTTTCCGAGAAAATAAATCGTCCTTTTTCACCCTCACTCTTAAAAAACAAGCCTAATTTTATATCATGACTACACACTAACGTATCACAAGATACGCATGTATGAAATTAACTTATTAGATCGATTGAATGAAAAATCTACCTTCCATTTCGGCTGCCGAATGTCCTTTTTTTCGATTATGAATGTAATAGTTATTTCATTTATATTAGATGTATGTAATGTGTGGCATCATCTGGCACTTTTATCAAGTCATGCATGAGAACGTTTTCTCGAAATTTGAATATAAATAATAATGAATAATTTTTTGTAAGCACATACAGAACTTAACTAATAAAAATTTTATCGATATTATTACTGGTATTATTACTGCTGCTATAATACAAGTTCAATATCGTTTTTAAAGAGAGAATATCTCACGAAATCCACTGAGTGTAACTTATTCACCACCAGTAGCACGTCGTGAGAGAGTAAAACGGCAAAACGCATACATATATGTGCAGTTGAAATCGCGTTTTTAGCGATTCTCTCACGATGATTATTTTGCCAGAGTTAAACATAAAAAAGAGTCCTGACGTTGGTTGCTTGGGTTTGTGAATATCTCGTGTGGCTCTTGACTTTATCCTATATATATTTATATAGTCTGTATATACAAATGAGCACGAGGGACAGAAATTGTTTTGCCGTGCCGTATAATTTTGTGGAGAGCCGCGGTCATCATGTATCATTTGCAACAAATTATAAATTCATTATTTCACAATTATCATAATGCATTTGCGAAAATGCCGATGACCTGAAGCACCGAAACCGGCTACACGCTATATATAAGTATTTTTATAGTAGAATAACATATATATATATATAGAATTACTATATGTACACTTGTAATAATATCTATGTATCATCGCTTTTCGCGTGCCCAATACAACTTAAAATCAAAAGAACAGAAAACACCTCGAGTATCAGGTTACCATTAATGTTAAGACCTTACTAGAAGTGGATACAATAACGTCATTTTTATATATGAAAACTTTCTACAACACTCGATATCGGTTAATAAATATGGGGAAAAAAGGGATAAAATAAATACTTCAAATTTGTGTGTATCGGGCATAATGGACTCGTTATCATTTTTAATAAGTATTAAGCATTAATAATCGATACTGATAGATTTAATTTAAGGTTTACGTACGAGAAAGAATTTTGAAAAAAATTTTTACAGTCTAGAATTAAACATAATTTTCTATCATTCATATGACAAGGATCGATAATGATCTTTAGCATTACGCAATACAAGCCACACCTAAAATAAATTTTAAAGCTCTTATAATCGTTATTTCAACACAGTATACATAATGCTTGTGGACTTACACAATTATCATAATTTTTACGATAGTCATATTAATAGTGATAGTTTAAATGGGAATTAAAACTACCAATTGTAACGAATCTATAAAATAACTACGAAAATATAGAAAAAATACAGATTGAGCTGTATGGTGGCTTACAGATATTGATCGATGATGTTGCTTTATGATGATAAAAAACTATGGTCTAAGAGTCAAATGTTTCCTTACAGATTTCAAGTAGATTGAGTTCTTCTAAGTATCCATATTATTAATATGTAAAGTAAACCTGCAGAAGCTTGAAAGTTCATACTATAAATGCGAATATCACAGTGAAAATCACGAATTGAATCGAGGTTGTTTGCAAAGGTGATAATAGTTATTAACTACCCGTGTAAAAAAAATTTTTCCCGCCGGGATCCCGCATTTGGAACCTGCCGCTCATGAAACTGACCGGAACTTTGAGCGGAAGAATAGCGGAACCTTTTAAATTAGTAAAGGGCATATACCACAGCCATCAAATTTTTAAAAGTAATGTTGGCATCTATTTTGAACAACAATTTGTAAATTCTGCTCACTTTTATGATGTTAAAGATTTTAAATAGTGCCGCTAAAAATCTTGAAATCTTCCGACAAGAATATTTCGGGTACTTTTAGGTAAAACTGCGGAATACAAACAATGAAAAAAGTGGTGCTAATATTCCTGGAGTCTTCCGAAAGGAGATCTTAGGGTGATTTTAGGTGTAGCTGCGGAACACGAACAATGATAAAAGTGCCGCTTAAATTTCTAGAATCGTCCGGAAGGAGTTCGTAGTGTGCTATCAGGTGAAACTGCGGAACACAAAAAATAACAAAAGTGCCGCTAAAATTCCTAGAATTTCAGTGGCACTTTGGTTATTTTTTATTTTTCTCAGCTTCACCTGAAATCAGCGTTAAGAACTCTATCCGGAAGATTCCGGAAATTATAGCGGCACTTTTGTTATCTAATGTGTTTTATAGCTTTACCTAGAATCTCCCTACAAAGTCCTTCCGGAAGGATCAGAAATTTTAGTGGCACTGCTGGTATTTTTCGTATTCAGCAGATTCACCTGAAAGCACCCTACATACTCCTTCTGGACGATTTCCGAAATGTTAGCGGCCCTTTTGTTATTGTTTGTATTTCGCAGTTTTAACCGAAAGTACCCGAAATACTCTTATCGGAATATTTCAGGAATTTTAGCACCACTACTTAAAATCTTCAACACCGTGAAAGTAAGCAGTATTCACAAATTTTTGTTCAAAATAGATGCCAACATTATTCTTAAAAATTTGATGGCTGTGGTATATGCTCTCTACCAATATAAAAGGTTCCGCCAATCTTCCGCTTAAATTGGGGTATTTTTCCTGTTAATAAGCTTTAAAAATTAATAAACTTTGTATCTTTATACTTAGATTTGGTTTATTCTTCACTATTTGTTTGTGACAAATTGTTAATTGATATTTATAAGTTTAAACTCACATAAAACGCAACTTTTAAATAAAAACTTGCTTGGTATAAATATAAATAGTTTGTGGTTGTATTTAGCGTTGAAAAACGCAAAATTTGTTAGGACAAGTAAAAATTTTTTTGAAGTAAGTAAAAAATTTTTGGTCCGAGAAATCTTTTTTTTTTGTGTACCATAACTTTTTCAGTCATGAACGTGATACTGAGAATTGCAGACATCAGGAAATTAACAAGTTTTTTTTTATAAGCACATTTTTATTATTATTTCTAAACAACAATTAAGAAAATTTGCATTTTGAAGTGTTCAACAATTTTTTATGCATAATGCAACCATTTTATTCATTTATTTACTTATTTACTTAATGCTTCAAACAATCGCCCGATGTAAGTATAAAGAAAACAAAAATTTATTTTATAAATTTAAAAAAATTTAGTTAAAAAAATATTAATATTAGTTGTTTCAGAAATTTTTATTTTGTATGATTATTTTGCTAAACTTTGACAGTTATAACCAAATTTTCATTGAGTTTCAAATATTTTATTTGATATTTTTTTATTGATCAAACCAATTTTTTGTTAGCTGAATTGATGACTATATATCATAAGAATTATTAAACTAATATATAATAGAAATTTACTAAACTTTTTACTTGCTTTTTATATTCATAGAATTGTTCTTAAGATAGAAAATTATAATTTAACATGCGAACTTTTATCAAATTGTATGTTCACTGTACTCCAATATCCTCCTTTAGTTCATATATTACTCGGCACTGCTGTCGCGAACGGAGCGAATAAGTGCGACAAATGGTACTTAATTGCTTATAAATAATTACGTTGATACTGACGTATAACCACAGAAAAAATAAGCGTCAAAAAGAATGAAAATCGACAGTGGGTGAAAAATAAGTCGACACAAAAGAAGACGGTAATTCAGGTTTTCTCCAGAACTGCTCAACTTCAACAATCTTCATCATAACAACATAAAAGTGAGACTATCCAGGTACTGTATAAGTTACAAAGCATGTATTGATGGTAAGAAGTTTTCATCATGATGTCTATTTTAAATGTAATTATCACAGCTTAGAAAAAATGGCATTTATACTCTTCCGGTTGACTGTTTTATTAATCTGCAATAAAATGTTATTTACAATCTTTTGCAAAAATAATGTTCTATCTAAATTATCTACTATCAACGATACATGCAACAAGCAACTGTATCTCGTCATCCGAGATTCCCACACTGTCATGATGTAAATCATTTTAATCAAATATATTTACTACTAAAGTATATATATATATGCATCACCATTCACAAGATAACGTAATACGATCAAGTGTCTTTAGTAAATTAAAATATTTATGATTTGGATAAGCATGCGTCATCGATAATATTTGACGTCTTTTGTTAGAAATGTAAACATTTGATAAGATAACCCACTAATACTCGATCATTGAACTTTTAAAAATTAAATATTAATAGGCTGTTTTATATATTATAATGTGTTGTCAAACTTATAGTAAGAATGACATCATGTGGCCTGATCGGATATTTTAACCAGCGGCAATATCAATACGTGACAATCGATATGTACGATTCGTCATACAAGCTATGGATGCGACTCATTTCATAAGTTGTATATTTACTTATTTTGGAAAGAGACAGTCGTATAATATAATTGATGAAAGCATGTACACGAAAGAAAGCCGAATAATTTACTCATTGAGAAAATGAGAAGACTACTAAAAGGTGTGTTGCGCCCCCTCAATTTTGCATATGTGCATATTACGTATACATATATTCGTATATGTTGAAGTTGGTTCCGACCAAGGAAAAGAGAAAGTACTTCCTGATGTGATGACATAATTTGTACGAATGTGCGGGAGATAGACTTCACACATAATTTCTTACTTGGAAGGATGATGGTTAACGACTTTGTTGGATTTCCGTGTTGGTCGATTGCATCCAACGCAAACTACAATAAATTTTTTTTATCTACCCTATACAGTATGATAGTACTAATGGTACTCATTGACTTGACAATCATTCCAACACTATTTTTATTTTCTTAGACACTATCCTATTTATTATATTGTATACATATTTGTTAGAACAATGAGAGTGACGTCATGAGTTTAACAACTAGGCCCCTTACCTTTCATGGATTTGACAACTATTTTTCATTAGATTTATAAACACGCAACACACAAGCGTTAGAATATTTCTCTATGATAAGTAATTAACATCCACCGCAGAAAAAATTCGATGAGTCGTCGACTCTGTGGGCCAACTGAGCAGCGAGAAAAGTTCACAAACGCTGTTATTTATAATTTCTTTAGCTTTTCGAGATAAAAAAAAAAACGGTCGGATCAAAGAAAAATACATTTCGCAGCTAAAAAAATACCCATACAAAGTCACCGAGCTTCGAAATTTTCCCATAGATCGACTGATGCCTGGTTTCCAATGATCGGCCAATAAATGGCTAACTATACTGGCCCGTGAATGATGAATCATTGGCAGCCGTCTTTTTGCTTATAAGAACGGCACACAATTAACCGTCGTTCATTGGCCAACGATTTGATCGAGTGCTCTTGATACCCGGCTTTGGCCGATGATTGATTGCCACGATTGGCTGATGCTTGCGACTGCCATGCTTGGCATACCGTTATCATCCGATAGAAATTCTAAGAGAAATCCTGACGAAAATATATGTGGGTCATTCCATGTCAAATCGACCAATAGTTGGAATCGATCCCTTTTGATGTGGACGAATTTTGGTCAGAAGTTTCCTATTACCATATAACGCAACTCTGCCAAAGGAAAAAAATTTGAAAATTTTTCTTCAAGAGTTATGCAAAATTCAAAATTTCGCGATTTTACCAATTTTTCAGATTTATTCTTTCAATATCTCGAAAACTATGATAGTTATAATAACGATCTAAAGTTTTTTCAGAAAGGGATACTTGAGGCTATAAAAAAAAATATTTCAAAAAAATATTTTAAAAAATGACAAATTGGCCAAATTTTGAATTCTTGAAATCCGTCAAAAATGACGATCGACATTAAATTTTTGGCTCAATTTTTTTCGTATAACACCTTGTACTTATTTTAAAAGATTCTGAAATTTTCAGAACTGTGTTTTTTGTTTTTCCAAAAACATGAATTTTTTAATTTAAAGAAAGAAAAAATTTTTTTTTTCTTGATTTTTTTGCTAAGTAAAGTCAAGCAATCACGTAATTAAGTAAACTTCAGCAATGAAAATTTCACTTACTGTCATAATAATGTGAAAAAAACCATCATCTACGGTTATATTCTTATTTATTTGATATCTATCGACTGTATTTTTTGATTACCAAAAATTATGAATTTTCGAACTTCATTAAATAACTTTTTTTTTTCTTTATTTTTAGTTAAATGAAGTTAAGCAATCACGTAATTGAGTAAATTTCAGCAGTAAAAAATTCACTTACTGTCATAATAATGTGAAAAAGACCATCATTGACGATTATATTCTAATTTATTTGATATCTATCAAATATAATTATTATATTCCACATAATAATGTGAAAAAAGACCATTAGTGACAGTTATATTCTTATTTCTTGATATCTATTAAAAAATAAGAATATAACCGTAGATGATGGTTTTTTTCACATTATTATGACAGTAAGTGAAATTTTCATTGCTGAAGTTTACTTAATTACGTGATTGCTTGACTTTACTTAGCAAAAAAAACCAGAAAAAAAAAATTTTTTCTTTCTTTAAATTAAAAAATTCATATTTTTGCAAAAACAAAAAACACAATTCTGAAAATTTCAGAAACTTTTAAAATAAGTACAAGGTGTTATACGAAAAAAATTGAGCCAAAAATTTAATATCGATCGTCATTTTTGACGGATTTCAAGAATTCAAAATTTGACCTATTTGTCATTTTTTAAAATTTTTTTTTGAAATATTTTTTTTTATAGCCTCAAGTATCCCTTTCTAAAAAAACTTTAGATCGTTATTATAACTATCATAGTTTTCGAGATATTGAAAGAATAAAGTTGAAAAACTGGAAAAATAGCGAAATTTTGAATTTTGCGTAACTTTTGAAGAAAAATTTCCAAATTTTTTTCCTCTGGCAGAGTTGCGTTATATGGTAATGGGAAACTTCTGATCAAAATTTGTCCAAATCAAAAGGGGTCGATTCCAACCATTGGTCGATTTGACATGGAATGACCCATGTAGATTCTCAGTAGAGTTTATATGAAATCGAGATCAACTTTTTCCATTCAAACAGTTGTCTGAGATCCTACAGATTTCTTTTCTTATCAATTATTCCTGTGAATTTTACCTAAAATCTTTTAGAGATTCATGATGATTACATTGAATAAAAATTCTTGTGAAAAAAACTATAGGAATTCATGTAGATGAAATCAATTCTAAGGAATATCTCGATGGATTTCTATATATTCCCGCGGTTTTTTGTATGTTCATAGATTTTTTATAAATTTCCTATTAGTTCCTGTATTCATTCTTTAAGATTGTAAAACTAGAAAGCCATTGCAAAGGTTTATATGGATTGGCCGAACGTATCATAGGAATCTATAGATTCTAATGGACTCCGATAGAAATTAGTGAAGAAATGGAGTCTTATGGAAATCAAAGAAATCCACTCGTAAATTTCTCATGTCGAAAAATCTAAGTAGGAATCCAAATGGGAACTCATGGGATTTTAAAATAATCTATGGGGATCCAGTCGAATATACACTGAGAAAAAAAATTTTTTTTCGAGTACATAAATGTTTGTATCCTACCGAGAATGTACTTGTTTAATCTTAGTAAAAATGTACTCCAATCAAGTATATTTTCTTGAAATAAGTATAGAAATTCTCGAATCAAGAAAATATTACTTGGTTGAAGTACATATTTACTATGATTAAGAATCATATTTTTAACTTCCCGCTAAGAAAATTGCAAATTTTCAAAAATTCGGGAGTTATTGGCTTCAGTCCGATTTTCGAAAATCGAATTTCTAAGAGATCTTGACGTTTCGAGGTTCTAGGAAGCTATCCTGACTAATTTCACGATGATGTCCGGTTGTATGTATGTATGTACGTTTGTACGTACGTATGTAAATATCTATAACTTCTGAACGAATGAACCGATTTTGGTCATCAAGGTGCCATTCGACGCAGCTTGTGAATATCTTGAAGCTATAAAAAATAAACTTGATCGATAAGGCTCGTTCAGAGATACTTCAAAAATAAACTTTTTTCGAAAATGTTTTTTTTTGGATAACTTTTTATGTTCTCGATGGATTGATTCCAAAATTAACTGGGCTCTGAAGCTTCATAAGCCGCGTCGAATGCCCCCGCAAACATCAAAATCGGTTAATTTTTTCAAAAGAAACCGTTTTCGAAAGAATTAAAAAAAAATTTTTTCTTAGTATTTTGAAAATGTCTCGAAAATGACTCAATGAATAAATTTAAAAATCTGATCAGTTGTAGAACTCGATAGAACGCGTCGATTGCCGCCTTGAACGTCTCAATCGGTTTCTTCGTTCGAGAGATATCGTTTGAGAAACAATAGTAAAAAACGTTATCTTTCGAAAACAAATGCATACAAAAGTATTTTCGAGCTCTTCGAGCTCGAAAATGTATCTACAAAAATTTTTCGAGCTCAAGGAGCTTGAAATAGGTGGGAAGTTTTGGGGCTGGGCCGCAGGGTCAACCGACAGACCGATTTTTTTGTATAGTACCGAGTAAATATTTGTTCAAATGAAGTATTTATACTTGGGAATAGTATATTACGCACCTGCATGTTCTTAACATAAAAATCATTTCAAAGATAATGAGGAGGAAAAATATCGAAAAGAAAATCTGGTCAGTCAGTTGACCCTGCGGGCCGGCTCCAAAACTTCCCGTTATTTTCGAACTCCTTGAGCTCCAAAAATTGTTGTAGATACATTTTCGAGCTCTTCGAGCTCGAAAATACTATCGTATGCCTTTATTTTCGAAGGAAAAACGTTTTTTACTTTTTTTTCCCCAACGATATCGCTTGAACGAATTAACCGATTGAGACGGTTAAGGTGGCAATCGACGCGATTTATTGAGTTCTAGAGCTGATCAGATTTTGAAATTAATTTATCTAGTCGTTTTTGAAAAATTTGAATAATACTAAAAAAAAAATTTTTTCTAATTCTTTCAACAACGGTTTCTCTTGAACAAATGAACCGATTTTGATGGTCAAGGCGGCATTCGACGCAGCTTATGAAGCTTTAGAACCCAGTCGGTGTTGGAATCTATCCATCCAACAGATTACAAGTTATCAAAAAAAAAATATTTTTGAAAAAAGTTTATTATTGGAATATCTCTAAATAAGACCTACCGATCAAGTTCAATTTTTTTCAGCTCTTAGATATTGACAAGCCGCATCGAATGACACCTTGACGATCAAAATCGGTTAATTCGTTCAAAAGTTATAGATATTTACATACGTAGACTCGGACATCATCTTGAAATTAGTCAGAATAGCTTCCTAAAACTTCAAAACGTCAAGATCTCTTCGAAATTCGAATTTTGAAAATCAGACTGAAACCAATAACATCCCGAATTTTTGAAAATTTGTAATTTTCTTTGCGGGAGATTAAAAAATTACTAAAGTAATCGATATTCTTGAAGAAAAAAAAATTTTTTTCAAAAATTACTTTTTTTGATTGAAAACATGAAGCTTGTCGCAAAAAAAACTTGTTGACACTGAAGAAATAATTGAAAACCAAAGAATCGCTCATTATGCTATTTTTGACAAAATGGATAATTTTAAAGGTTCAGAACACTAAAACAGAAAAATCCCAGCGCTTTGAAATTTTCAGGGTACTTTGAGGTTAAAATAAAACCGACGGTATTCTTTGATCATCCGTTATATCCAAAGTTATGCCAAGATTTCCGAATATCTGTAAATATGCGAATTTTTACCTGTTTTTAATAAACATTATCATTTCAAAAAAAAATTTTCCATCAAAAGCCACTAATTTTGCCTTATAAAGAATGTTTTGCAGTTTTTAAAACCCTACTTCTTTTCTCTGTACGACTAATATGTCCGGAGTTATTGATTATCAAAGTCAAAATGGACTTTTTTGCTTTGATCAATGATAACTCGGCGCCAAATCATTATAAAGTATTTTCGAGGCTGGTTTATTAAAGGGCATAAAATTTCCTAAAAGCGTCATGAGTAAAAATTATCAAAAAATACTTATTGAAGGCCATGGACTTGTTGGAAGTCGAGCAAAAATTTGGAAAAATTTTTTTTCGTCGGTTTTCTTAGGATTTCTCTGGAACCATGCATGATAAAAAATTGACGTCTATATTCTTTAAAATATATATCTTGATTATATTTCGTTATATTGGAATTTATAACCGGCAAATTATATTCTTGAAATATACAATACTCTATAATAAAATATATATTTTCTTTCATAGTTTATAAGAAAAAATATACTTTCAAGTTATATATGAACGTTGTATTCAAACATACATAAATTTTTGCTGTTTTATATAGTTAGATATGTTCAAACATAAAATAAAAATATACATTTTTTTCATGCGGGAATTGGTTTTAAAAAAAAAACAACTTGAAATTTTTATACAATATCAAAAACAGATTATTCAGCCCAAAAGCAGTCCAGTTAGACTAAAATCAGATTGAACTTATCGACTTCGATAGTCTTTCATCTACTTACTATAATAATTCACACATTAACAAAAATATGTTATAATATTTAATCAGTTGTAAAGAAAATATATTTTTCTCCCAATCGGAGGCACATTGAGCTTAATACTTATAGTTTTTCTTATATCAATAATACAATGTTACTCAATACTAAAAAATAGTAGTTACATAGTCTAAAAAAATCACACTACACCTTCATTGTCGATGTAGCTATTTCTCCCTCTTTTCTTTATCGAATTGAAATGGAATAAATCATGACATGCATTTGATTAACATCTGAAGTTTTATTGAAAACTCATTATTGTTTTAATGATTGATATTTATTATTGATACAAAAAATATACAACATTAAGTACAGTAGTAGGAATGAAATCTTTTATGAGACGTATTCCCCTCATTACGGAACTGGACGTAGTAAAAGGTAATTGATGCTTTCATAACTCGCCAACATTCCTACCTGTGATGCGAACAGTTAAGTATTTTTTGCTGAGGCTTCGTTAGAGGTGACAATAAGTAGCTGACTGTTTCTAGGTAAACCTCCGTCTCTTAACCCGCTCAATTTCCTTAACACAGTCACCCTGATGATGTTGACTATATAAAAACCACATAAAAAAAAAAAATTTATCTTTTTGAAAAAATGAAAATAACACATTTTTTTTCTGTTGATTGATAATTTTATATCATTGGATACATAAATCAATAAAAATAAATGTATAAAAAAACAGATGTATGTTGATTGAAAAGTGGAAAAATAATTTTAGTATAAGTGTAGGTTAATTATGTTTAGAATGACGGTCGTCTTATATAATTTACGTGTATACACGTGTGAACGTTCACAAATTAGCGGTGGCTGGTGCTGTTATTGCTGCTGTTGCTCCTGCTTCTGCTGCTGTTGCGATGGTAGTGTGGCGTGTATCGTTGAGTGTGCCAGCGAGCACTAATCACTGTGATTGCAGGGAGTGCAACCGTCCGACAGATAATATCTGCGTAATTGGTTCAGCTCCTGTCAATCTGTCTCGTTCTTGCACGACATCTTAACCAATACATATTCTTATATATATTTTTACAATATTATATGGAGAGTATACTATTTACAGTGATGGCGGCAAGGATGGCGTCACAAGAATAAACCTGGTAATTTTCGAAAAATTCATTGGTCCTTCTGCGAAATCCTTAGTCTTTATGACCATTACATGTCTATAAGCACAATCCGTTATAAATGTATATATTTTTTTTTCGTTACAAAATAATTATTTAAAATAAAAATATTCTATATTACTAATTGAGGTAAAATGAATACTTTATAAAGAAAATGCGTTCGTAGTGATTTAAATGGTATGGTTACATAATTTTTCTCTGAAAAATTCATAAGACCATTTCGATATCTGTAATTTATTTTTATTAATAAAAAATTAGATTTATTAAAACTGACGACTTATTATTGTTAAATTTGCTGCAAAAATAATTATTATGAACATGACGAGAAATTTGACAAATAAAAAAATTTTGATTGGAGGTTGAAATTCGTTTCCCATGAAAATACGATAATGATTATTTGAGATTAATATTGAGTGATAAAAGAAAGCTTGTAGATATTAGGGTGCTCCAAAAAAATCAATATTTTTTGTTTTTCTTTCGGGTGTTGAAAAAAAAATTTTTATAAGTCACGCTCGCTCTTCGAATTATCCCATGCTTATAGCATGGGAATTTTACTTTTTTTATAAGAAATCCTATAACTTTATTTTACGTTGAGGAAAAAATTTGCGTCATAGATATTTTTATTAAAAATTTTATGCTCTACAAAATTGTTCGTGAGCTCATTAGCTCTAAATCATACGGTTCAAAAGTTACAGGTATTTGAAGTTGATAATTTTTTAAAAATCAATTGTATGGTTGTGATCATGTTTTTAACACAATTCCTACATAAATTGATTTCAGAATAAGTGAAAAATATGATAAAAGTATAACAAATATTTTAAAATAATAATTTTTATAGCAGCTGAGTTTTATTTAAGGTAAATTGAGTAAAAACTTTTATTACCTTTATGTCATACAAGTAAAAAATTACAATTTCCATGAAAAAGTATTCATTAAGCATATTAATTAATATTAAGTACAAAATTTATATAGATGTTTTTGAAGCAATTCTGCAATAACTAAATTTCGATATAAAGCCATTGTTTGATACTTTACATGAGAGTAGCAGTTTTGTTGTAAATACTGTTTGAACGGGGATTTTCAAAAAGTCATCAACTTTAAATATCAGTAACCTTTGAATCGTACGTTTTAGAGCTTCTGAGCTCATGAATAATTTTGTAGAGTATAAAATTTCCGATAAGAATATGTATAATGTAAATTTTTTCCTCAACGTAAAATAAAGTTATAGGATTTTTTATGAGAAAAGTAAAATTCCCATGCTATTAGGATGGGGAAATTCGAAGAGCAAGCGTCACCTTTTTAAGTTGAAATAAAACATCATCCTTTTAACAGGATTTTTTTTTCTATGCATAGAAACTTTTTTTACAACAACCGAAAGAAAAAAAAATATCGATTTTTTTTGGAGCATCCTAGTAGATATATTCTAGATGTTGTACACTGTAAAAAAAACGGTGTAACTATCCTGGTGAGAATGTTATCGGTGTTAAATTTAACTCCCAAAACGGTATTAAAATAACATCAGTATCGAGATTTAATTTTATCTGGGTGTTAAGAACAGTTGTTTTACTTTTGTAGGATATCAGAAGTCGAATTATATTACAAATACAATAATAATTATAATGTTGTTCCCAAATATTTAGTTTAACAAACGATAAAAAATTTTTTCGGTTTAACAAAAGTGACATTATTTATTTTCTAGGTAGTAGAAATGAAAAAGAAAACTGTAGATTCGATTTTAATTCAAACTAGGTACTTTATTTCTCTATTTAGTAACATATTATAGACTTCTTTATAAGCTCAAACACTAACTACATTAATACACAATAGAAAGAATATATTATCATCTCTCGTATATTTTCTTACTTTTCTCTTACTTCATGCGCTATTTTCTTTACTGATAACAAAGTTTTAGTCACAAGACTTTTTAAATTTCATCAAAATTCATGATTATGCTATGATAAATAAATAGACAGGCGCATCTGTGCCTATTGTGAAACATTCGCTGTCGTCTATTTGTCAGATATTTATTCATTTTAATAATTGAAAAATATAAAATAAAATGTTTTATAAATAAAGAATAAAAAGATGCACATGTAAAAATTTGAAAAATCTGTAAGTGCATTCGTTTTAATTTTGACTTTTTTAACTCTCAACTAATTTGTTTGTTATTGAAAAATGTCTGTATATTTGCTACATGACCGAGTCATACCAAATAAGCGCACTTAGAGACAGCTCTCTGCATTGTAAGCCGGCCACAAAAGCGGCTCTTTCTGAAGTGTAATGCGATCAGGAAGACCTCCCTTTTGGTTTGGGAAGTAAGAAAAATTGTTTTTATCTAAATTAACGATAATTTCATAATCTTAACGAAAGATTATTATTATTTAAATCTTAAAACAGTTACACTCACATTCTCTTATTCTGATCGGATTTATTTTACTTTACATGTACGCTATTTTAACACCACAAAGTAACACCGCTTTTTTTACAGTGTATTCATGATATAGTGCTCTCTCTGTATAATTCCCCTCGCTATGATTCTACTTCCCCTCATTTTTAGGGGAATGTGTTTTCTTACTCTCACTACATTGTATACAAAATATATTTGCGTACATTCAGAATGACTGCGCGCGCATTTCGCTGTTTAGTACTCTTAAGAAAAAGCGGGGTCCCTCTCTAAGAAGGAATTCTAGGAATTTTAGCCCCGAGTTGGGAATTATAGAGAGGGAGTACTGTATATTTAAAATGATTCTGAATCCTGAGATTCATTACATTTTAGAGTACTTAAAGGGAATGATTAGAACTTAAATCTGATTAAAGATTAAATTAATAAATCTAGTAGTACAAGTACTTACCAGTACGATCGGATGAGTTTTTTAAAAATGCATGCACATTTATTTAAAAGTGATGTGACAGAATTGAATAATTGTTGGGTAAAAACAGCTAAAGCCGCACTTCAGCATAACTGTGTACGAATTAAGTAAATTACGTGCATTACTCGGAGATCATCATGATAACGGACATCTGTACATCTTGATTGTCATCAATCATATTGTTTTTCAGATAAAACTTTAGGCATAAACATTTTATAAACTACCGTGAAGTTGCATTAAATTTATTAAACATCAGATGTTTTTCCTGATGGTACACTATTTATTGTACTTGAGCCTCTCATCAAATTTTTTTGAACAATTTAACAGTTATCAGTGAATCAACAAAAAATAAAAAACTTTAGATTGACTCAAAAAAGTATACATGACGCTTTGATGCTCGAACCTGAAATGGCAGACGAATCGACTGATCGCGTAGAATCAACTCATTAAGAGTCCGATGATGCCCCATAATTCATACTGATGAAAGTCAAGAAATAAAAATTTTGTTTCTTTCATGAGAATACTACAAAATTAAAATATCCTTTCGGTAGGCAATTTAATGCATTTCAATGATCAACAATCGAATTTTTGATGAGCATTTTTTTTTCAGCATCTACAAGTGATTTTAAGAATTAATATTTGCTGTTGTATTATAGCCGTTGATGAAAAACAACAAATTTTAATTAATAATTAGGTTTTTTTATTTTAAATACTAAAAAATTAAGATATTCTTTCTGGTAGGCACTTTAATGCTTTCCCATTATCAATAATTGATTTAATAATCAAATTTTTTTGCAGCATCTACTACTGATTTTAAGTACCATTATGTGCTGGCGTTATTATGTTGCTTAATAGAAAACACGATCGTAATTAAGCATTTTACTTCTTGTTAAAAATACTAGAAAAAAAAATATACTTTTGGTAAGCAATTTAATGTTTTCCAGTCTTTAATTTTGTCGTATTTCCAGCATTAAATTTTATCTCACCTGTTGTCTTGGATTTTGTCTTATTTTCATTCTTTTATTTTATTTTATGTACTATTTCAAATTATGCCTTATAGTCAGTTGTCAATTTTGTCTTAATTAAGTCTTGAATTTCGGCTTTACTTTTGTCTCATTTCCAGTATTGAATTTTGAGTTAAATTTTGTCTTATATTCAGACTTGAATTTTGTTGTATCATTTGTCTTTAATTTTGTCTTACTATCTGTGTTGTATTTTGTCTCACTTCTGGACTTGAGTTTTATTTTCAATCTTGAATTTTGTCTGATTTTTTATTTTGAGTCTTGTCTTATTTTCAGTCTTGAATTTTTCTTTCGGTGTTTAAAATCACTAGTAGATGCGGCAAAAAAATTGAGATCATAAAATCGATTGTTGATAATTGGGAAACATTAAATTGCTTGTCAAAAGTATATTTTTATTTTGTAGTATTTTCATGGAAGATACAAAAGTTTCAATCAAGATTTGCGTTTTCTATAATCAAATATAACAACCCCAGCGAGCAATGGTTTTTACAGTCACTTGTAATTACTAAAAAGAGTATATTTTTATTTTCACTTTTTCATTTATTCTTTCCGTCCTGAATAATTATCATAAAAATTAGTTACGTATGTTCTAAACATGACTTGTTTCTATGTGGTACATTTAACTTCCGTTGACAGTTCTTTCTAACTTGAATTTGGTTTTGAGATTTTCAACTCGTGGAATACGGATTCGGAATGAAAAAATCAGTAGCCAATCAGAATTTTTCTTCATAAGAATTTATTTTACAGCAATTTTTTAGAGCAAACTTCTTGGTCCTAGCTGATAATGGAGTATTGATCGATCTTGAAGATGGTACTTGCTGTGCATAATTTTCTTAAATCATTGTTAATCAGAATAGTTGCTGAAAGAACTAGAGTTGTTAATGATAAATATTTAATACTGGGAAATGGGCACCGTCTTTGTTTTTGCTTGAAAGATGATGAATGGCGAAAATTGATCGTAAAGAATAAAACAAAACCGCGTCTTACCATTTTCTCAAAGACGCTTGTCGACCATTATAGGGAACTAGTGCCACGAGCGGGCCTTACCAAGCTCACTTCATTCAATTTTTTGATTTCCTGAGATGAAAGATGTGTAGGCCCGCAGGGGTTCAGAATCGCGGTGGCTTTGGTTAGACGTCAAACGAGGTCGGGCGGGCTTCGTTATAGTAATTAATTACTCCGATTAAAAGCTCTGACCACATTTGATGAAATCTAGTTAAAACTCAATTGGATTTTCGTCGAATCCAATTATTCAAATAAAATCGCTCGATAGCGTTCCGATCAACTGTTAGAATTTGAATCGGGAAGCAATGTTTATTATTTTCCAAATAAACCCGATTGAAATTTTTCTCATCAGACTTAGTCGGAAAATCAATTTATTTTTCGATTATTTCCCGATTGAAAGTCAATCGTAAATTTCTAATTGAATCCGATTAGAATTTTTCAATCAGAGTTTGTAATCAGGGTAAACGTTTAATAACATGCTTACACAGAAAGAACAAGATGATACTGGCAACCATCCCAGATTATACTCAGTTACATCTAAGGTAAAAAAAAATTTCAGATAGTACCCAGTATAATCTAGATTATACTGAGTTGCATCTACATTATACTCAGTAACATCTCAGATTATACAGCGGTATATTATACTGGTTGTCATCCTAGATGATAACCACATACATCTGAATTATACTCAGTACCATCTTAGATTATACTTAGTACTATCTGAGATTTTTTTAGTAGCGCATGCGCGTTTGGTATACAAGATATGCGCATTCAGTATAATAGAACTGCAGAATTATATACACACACGAAAAACTGTGAAAAATAGCACCCTTTCTTTCACGAATTTGGTCTGTGTGCAATTACGAAAAAAAAAAACCAACGCATAAGAAGGTGCGAAACATAGCGCCTTTTCTTCACGAATTTTGTGTGCGTGCATTAAAAAAAATATACCCGCACATAAAAAAATGTGAAAAATTGCACTAAGCCCCTAAACTTCTTTATTGAGAAGCTCTTTTTTCACGAGAAAAAAAAACTAATGTGATTTTTTTTTTCTTTTCTTTTTTTTTTTTTTTTTTTTCAATTAAATTTTATTCAAATTCTTTTAAATTTCGATTTGGAATGTTAAAATAAAGAGATAAATTGTTGAAACTGAGTTGTCAAAGGATGAATTGTCGCAGGTATAAATTATCGCGGGGATGAACTGTCCGGGATGAATTATCGGGGGTGAATTGTTTTGGGACGAATAATTGTCGCATCTTGGAAATAACGTACACCCTAATGCCCACCTGATTGCCAATCAGTAGCTGCTACCGATTTTAATCGATACCAGCTATCGATTATTTCGGTAGAGGTTACAGATTATTTCGGTAGCAGATACCGATAATTTCGGTAACTGTTACCGATTATTTCGGTGACACCTACTGATTGGCAATCGGTACCCGATACCGAAATAATCGGTAGCTGCAACCGATTATTTCGGTTCTACTGAACAGTTTTAGAAAAATTTTTTTTTACATTTAATTACTATAAGTCTGATATATATGCGCATTTTTGACTCTGCGTATGACACCTGGGGCAAAATGAACCAGCTGAAAATTACGAAAAAATTATTTTTTCATTTTTTTATCGTCAACTTAAAAATAAATTAATATATTTCCGCATTTTTGATCCTACGTATGACACTTGGGGAAAAATGGACCAGCTAAAACATGAATTCAATTTCTTTATGCGGTGTTAAAATGAAATAACACCAGTGTAAGAGGCGTAATTCGACGGTGTTAAATCAATGTAAATGCAGAGCAATACCAGTGTAAATGCGAAGTAAACTGTGTCCGCACATAGTATTAACTTTGAAAATTTCATGAAACACAAAAAATGTTTACACACACACGTTCACACAAACTCGTAGGCACACACTCAGACGCACACACACTGATACCGAAATAATCGGTAACAGCTACCAAAAAAAAATCGGTAGCGGTTACCGAAAATTAATCGGTAGTGGCTACCGATTATTTTTTTCCGTGTAAACATACTAATTTTTTAAATAAATTTGAGCTGAAAACCACAATTACTTTCATACAGGATCTTATAGTGCCAAAAAAAAATAAGAAATTTTTTTGTTGTTACTAATAGCAAATTCTCAATTATATTTGTTTTTGTTTTTTTAGAGCAAATATATTCTTTCAATCTTATATAGCACAACTAAACTTAGTAGTCACTGTCAGTTGCAAAGCCTAGTTGTTAAAGCGTCGGTCTTTCGTTCGTACAGTCCCGGGTTCGAACCCTACTAAAGTGTGTACTGCCGTTGATAATTCTAACGTTTTTTTACTGAATTTAAAATTTCTCATTGGATTAAAATTTCAATTATTCGCATATTTAATTATTCTTGCATCGCTGACATGATTGAAGAAAAAATTAAAAACGTATCAATAGAATTCTATTGTTTTTTTCAAATTTAGTTAAAATTTCTATATTGTTTTCTGTATTTCTATATTGCTTGAAGGAGAAAAAATTTTATCAGTTCTTGTTGTTAGAAATTTGTTTACCTGGGTTAGCATTTAATATTTATTAAGAATTTAATATTCCATTGAAAAAAAATAGTTTATATTAAAAGAGAAGAAATGAGGAAGTATAAATCTAGAAAATTTTTTACTTGATTCTCTTTTGATATTCTTGACGTGTAAAACGGGATATATTGTCATCAGAAGTATACCAAACGACAATCAAATTTACAGAGTTGAATGAGGATGTGGAATCTCATATTTCTCCTTCGGTTCTCTTACTTGCGAAAAACAAGGGTGAATCGAAAAATTTTACAGAGAATCAATTCTTTGACTCGGGACGTACGATTGGAATTTTTTTCTAATTATTAATCTCGATAATATAATTCAATTTTTGTTACGTAATATATGTTAAATTGACAACCCCTCTCAACATAACAATGCATAGAAAATTGAAAAGCCCTTCTCCCCCTCAAAATGTGTCACGTAATTTATGGATGTTTCCTTAACCGCGTTAGGTAAAGGTCTCAATAATGATATAACAATAATGGTGCTTTGCAGTGTACGAGAACCGTACAATCCTCTGATAACGATCATTGACACCGGGCATCTTCTTAGGGAGGCAGGGGGAGAAACCATGTCCCCTCTTAGCCAAGTGTTATATCGACCAGTACATGGGAGCGGTGCCCCACACGCGAAAGGATCTTTGATCTTATCACTGATCCTAGCGAATGCCGATAATGAACTTATGCGGAATATTTCACTACAACTATACTATGGTACAAAAGACGAGACACTCGCAGCGCGTGTATACCTGAAATAGTTAATGAAACTGACTCCCGTAAAACGGAGTTGGACTTCGGCCCTATTATATTAGTTAATTAATAATCATGAAAGAAAGGGTGAGAGAACGGCCTCCCGTTAAAAGGAAGGCTTCGGCTCCATTATATTAATTTAACCAGCATTGAAAGTTGAACAGAATCTGAACTTACGTTAATAAAAGCTCACCGATAAATTTAAAAAGCAAATAAGTTCAGGGTTAATATTAAATTATAATAGGACAGCGATCAAAGTAAGCAATAAGTGTAAAAATTTTTTTTTGCGAAATTTCTGGACATATGAAAAAAGACAGTCATAAATTCATCTTATAAAAATCAAAGGAAAATAAACTAAAAGAGTGTACAGCTGAAAAGGATAAACAATTAGCTTTCGTGGGTACCTACCACCAGACTTTAGCAAAAATTTCTATGGACCTTCAGCTTGAAGTAGACAATAAAATTAGAGACCGTCCAGATGTGTAGATTATTGACTTCGGAGCTACGAGACATACGACGGCAAACAGAAATTCTCTTCAATATTTTTAATCCGGATCAAAAAGGTTTTGTACGTTAAGCAGATGAGGACAAAGCCGTTAAGTAAGAGGCAAAGGGTCAGGCATCATAAAATACCCATAAAATACCGGTTAAGTAATAAACATCAGAGTTGACAATATACTGTACATACCTAGACTAAGCTCAAACACTCTCAGTAAAGAAATGACCTCAACTTAAGGTTAAAACTGTCCACTACTTACACTCTACTCGAAGTATTCATTGAACTGTCAATACATTGTATTTAGAGCTTATACCTGCTTACATTGCCACTAAATATATTCTATATATTACATTTGCTTATACAGTAGACTCGCGATTTTCTTCCGGTTCTCAGAGATATTTGAAAGAAAATCGAGAGAGAGAGCTAAAAGGTGTGGTAATTGGTGGTGGGGAAACATCTTTGTGAATCTTTCGTGTATTAGTGCTAGAATAGCGGATCTTCGAGGAACACAGTGTAATATCCTAATATCTAATATTTATGATTTCATTCATCACATCAATATATAAGATATCATTGTAACTATTTTAATGATTCAATATTGTTAACAACAATTTTCAGTGCAAGTACGATTATTCATTTCGTTATAAACAAATAAAAAATGTAATCGTTATAGAATTACTAACATTATTTGAATTACCGGTATACAAACATCAATTGACGAGGTTCTTATATTATTGCTTTCATCTAAAGTACTATCAAAACTATTATTAACCATTTTTTCACTACAAATTTCTAAAAAAATTTCCTTTAAAATATTGATAACTATTTTAATAGATTTGTAGGTTTACTAAATAATGGGAAAATAAAAAAAAAAAAAAACAAGAGATAAAAATTGCCGCTGAGTCAAAAGTGCAACTGAGAAGCTCGATTCGTTGTCGCTACTCTTTAATTTGTCTTGTAATATGTTTATAAATTTCTGGAATACTGAGAATTAAAAAATAAAAAAGTTGTATGTCGTCAAATAAGTTACATGATTAACTGTAAAAATTAGTCTGTTAAGATCATAGTTTTGATTTGTTAATATTTTTATAAAATTTAATTTTTGAGTACATTACTTACTATACACTCACATTATCGTACTGTCGGGTAAATCAGTACACATAAAAAAAAAATCTTTTTCCCAAATAAATCAATTTATTTGTGGCTCTTTCAAAAATATTTCTTAATGACAAATAAATATATTTGAAACAACAAAATACATGACAATTGCTTCAAATAATTTTATAATTTGACGGGAATATATGATTTATTTGTGGCAAGTAATTGATATATTTCTTGTAAAGATTTTAAATTTTCTATAAACAACCAAAAATTTGGCGATACTAAACATGTATTTGAAGCCCTTATTCATTCGTAGCAATTGGATCATTCCTTTATCACAAATAAATCACTTGTTTCACGCAATTAAACTACTCAAATATATTATATGTTTCTCACAATTAAATATTTATTTGGCAATATCCAAATATACGATATCTTTGAGCCAAGATTTATTTGAATAAATTTTAGTTGGCTCAAATGAATCTTTTTTTCAGTGTATGGAAAGGGTTTTGTAGGTGAAGCTATAAGGCAAGTAAAGTCGGAAATAACATAAAACAAGAGTCAAGTAGAAGAAACTCAAGGCGGAAGAAAATTGCGTTTACTGTATTTTAATTAGTGTGGATCTATGTAAAAAATTCGAAAATTTTAGGTCTAAAAAGATCTACAACTTTCGAAATTTTTTTTTCTTCATAAGCCTTTAAGCCTTCGTAAAATCGAAATTTATTTTATTTTCAGATTAGTGATTTCCTGTTTTTTGTCTTGATCTTTGTAGATCGAAATAATAGAAATACCAGATCTCCATAGATCATAACTGCATGCAGGATTTAGATCGCCGTAGATTCAAATGATTTTTTCTCGGGTTGTAACTTATTTATCAGAACAATCGTTAATAATTAAGAATAAATAAATAAACAGAAAGAATTTATAGTTCGAAAAACAGCATTCTTGATTTTTCGTCACTTACTTTGCCTTGATTTACTCTACATTTTTCTTTTTCATTGAAGGAAATTCGTGGAAGAAAATCCTCGAATAAGATGTCCAAATTTTCTCTTAACGAGTCTCATATACATCCACTGATTCATTGACGGAAAAAAATAGAGAAAAACAAACTTATCTACTCGTAGATATATTCTTTCATGTATATTCTTAGTCCCGGTTGTAACTGCGCGACACTCAAATAAATACATCTTTCATCGAAGAATAGATCCTTTCTCTCGTCTTTAAAGGATCGGCCGCAAAGATCGGGTCCTCTTTTGTTATTATACTACACGAGGTCTCCTCCTTTTCTCTATAATACTGCAGCCATATTCCAGGGTCACTCGATTACGGTTCCCACGGGAGAACGTGCGCGGAAATGAAGATGGCCTTCGGGGGTTTGTATTTGGCGTTTTACGCATCTCTACAATATTTTTTCTCTCATTTCGAAATCTGTGCATTTATTTTTTTCTTCAATATCTTATATACATATTACCCCCCCCCCCCCATCACACCCACACACACAATTTTCAGCAAAGTAGGTGACGTTCCTTCGTAAAAAAAAAATATTAATAAGTTATAGCAAAGTGGATAGAGGACCAATAGTTTCTTGGGAATGTATAGAGTGTGCTGTAGTTTGCTTCTTACAATAGCGAGGGTCTCGTCGGCGCCGCGGGATACCCAACCTGGGATTTACTCAGGATAGAGTTTGACAACGCGATCGCGCCGACGGCGTCTCACACACCAACATCAACACATATGTCCTCTCCTATCCAATTTTTCTACTCTCGCTCCTCTTTATTCAGTTTCTTTTCTTTACTCATTTTTATTTAGCATTTCATATTTTTTTCTTCTTCTTTTATATATATATATACTATATTCTTTCATGCCTCTTTCGACCGCCATCAGATAAGGGACACGTTTGAGAATAAACCGACGCCCTGAACGCGTCGCCAGCCACAACAAATTTCGCACGCATTTTCTTTTTATCAACAGTAAAATTTTTGAATATATAATGAATTTTTTTAATTAAAACCTTTGATAAACTAAAATAATACAATATTATTAAACTACATTGACGTTAAAATATCAATTTTGCATTGACCGGATTTTTTTTTTCTTTTCTTTTTTTTTCAAAGGAAATAGAGCGATAGGTTTACCCACCGCAGGAGGTAAGTCTATTCAATGATGTAGATGAGGGTGAACAATTGAATACTTAGTTTGCTCAACCCAAGGCGTCAATGTGACATAAATGATTACACACAAAGTGTGCTCATATAAATACGTTTAGAAAGAGTGTATAAAAAGTAAGGCCCAAGGTATGGAATTGAGCAGTCAATTGAGCCGAATTTTTTTTTTTTTTTTTTTTTTTTTTTTGTAGATAGAATTATAAAAAAATAAAAAACTTTAATACTAATGAAATTGTAGCTTGCTATTCACTCCGTGACTTTTAAGAAGTAAATTGATCGCTAAATAAATCTCGCTTAAAAAACAACGAACATTACTCAGCTTCATTAAGTAATTCAACTGACCCGAATGAAGATGCTATTAAAACGCTAGTGGGGATCAGTTGAATTAAAACAATTGGACTGAAACAGTATTAGAAATAAGAATACACATTTTAAATAAATGATTTATTATTCTATAATTATATTAAAACGATTATCGAATCTTTTTTAATCTACTACGGTTGTACAATAATTAAGATCATATCGTTAAATACAATAATTAATTAAAAATGTCACAACTGATTAACTTTTTTGGATGGATCACTTCATTTATTTATAGATCTATATTTAGTAAATATAGATATACAAAGACATGAGTAACCGAGTACTAGTTTTCCTAATCGGCTACTGGATTTTTTGCCTCAAGTATTGAAATACATTATTGTTTAAAATAATACTATTAATTAGTTATTACAAATTCAGGTCTCGATTAGTATTATATGTAAGTATGTAAATCAGGTATTATAGACCAGAATTGTGTGTTATTAATTTATTTATTCAGAATACGACGTTTCGTTAATATTATTCTAACATCATCAGGTTTCTATTGGGATAATTCGTAAACTTTAATTAAATGTCTACCGTTGGTAAAAAATCCTTGCATAGTAAGTCAACATATAATCATTTAATCCGTCCTTGCTGACAATCATACTCATAGTAGACTACACACGTAGGGAGGAAAGTATATGACGTCTCAACCCGCATATATAATTGCCTATTCGAGCCGAAGGTGAGGGTGGAAATCACCCAGAATCGGATGTCCGACCTTCCTCTGTGGTGCGCATACAATTTTTCACCAGATCTGTACCTGAAAATTTAGATTTTAGATTTTTTTTATTTCCCTTCTTTCAGTTACTCTGATTTCACGTTGGTACTCACCCGTGCAAAAAAAATCGTCCCAAAAACGTTCATGACTGGGAACATTCCGAAATCAGGACTAGGAATTTCAAAATGAACATTTTTGGAACATTGACAAATTAGGTGTGTGAAAAATTTTGAACAACGGTGTATTTTTTTTGCAGGATTTTTGTATTTTTTGAGCAAAAATAATTTAGATTGATAATTCTATGATTTTAAAGAACTTAAAATAAATGTACTTACTTGAGGATTAAAAAGATTATAATGCAATATATTGACTCATACCAGAACTTTTCAGGTCAGAGGCTAAAAAATTGTTGTTTTTGTATTTTTTTAGTTGCTTTAAAATTGAAGATTTAAGAGTTACTATGAACGTTTTCTGGCTTTTACCGGAATCTTTTATGAGTGAGGTCAGAATAAAATCCGTTCGAGACATTCTGTCTTGTTCAAAAATAGTTAAAAAAATTAGTAATGGGAACTAATAATAAACATTTTTTAACTACTATTAGAACTTTTTGGAAAATTTGAGGTTTTGTATTATTTTGCTACTTGTTCAAAAATTGTTCAAAAATGAAGTTATTGGAACTAATTGGAAACATTTTTTGACTCTTAATAGGACTTTTTGGGAAATTTTGGGTCTTGTATCATCTTGCTACTTGTTCAGAAATTGTTCAAAAAAAGAGTTGTTGAAAACAATTATAAACATTTTTTGACTCTTATTAGAACATTGTGAAAAATATGGTTTTTTATATTATCTTGCTACTCGTTCAGACATTGTTAAAAAAAAATCTGACTATCGGTTGATCCTGCGGGCTAGCCCTAAAACTTCCTGCTGTTTTTGAGCTCCTTGAGCTCAAAAACATCGTTGTGAAAACATTTTCGAGCTCTTCGAGCTCAAAAATACTATTGTATACCATTGTTTTCGGAAAGAACCGATTTTTATCATATCTTTCTCCCATGATATCTTACGAAAGAATTAACTGATTCAGATGGTTGAGGCGGCAATTGACCCGTTTTATTAAATTATTGTGCTAATTAGATTTTGGAATTGACCGATCAAGCCATTTCTGAAAAATTTGAAATAAACTGACAAACAGTTTTTTTCTTGTTTTTCTTCCATTTCTTACAGTCTATTTGATCGACTGATTTGAAATTTTCAGAAAAATTGACGGCCAAGAAACTTTTTCGATTGCTACCTTAAACATTTTAATCGATCAGTTCATTAAAAGGATATTAAGAGTTTACATCTATATACACACACGCATACACACACACACACACACACACACACACACACACACACACACACACACACACACACACACAGGCATTCTTCTGAAAATAGTCAGAATAAGGATTGAGAATCTCGGGTTCAAAAACTGGCATTCAAAAATTAATAACTTTATGATGCAGACACAAATCGACTAATATTTCGATGGCGTTATGTTTACAAATGCCTAAGCTTATTGTATGACATCTACGATCTATTTATTTCGACTACCACTTACCGCTACAGCCATCTATTGCAAAACGGCGGAAGCAAAGTTGTACACCTAATATATATATATATATATAGAAGATTAACTGAAGGTGAGTGAATAAGATTATATCAACACCGTCAGATTGAAGCAGGTTAGTTGGCGCCAAGGGCCACCTCATCTCTTCTTATCATTTTTCTTTATTCCTATACTATTAACACAATTGTACGAAATGAATAAAAAAAAAAAATATCAATGCAACCTCGTTTATCATCTTGATAAAATCCACGTCATAGTATAAATTTATATATGACAGTACATATATATTTATATACTTAATTAACAATTGATTATATTCCGAGAAGATAAATTGTAATTAAACAAGTCTAATTTAATATATAAGTATAACGATATATATAACGACTGTGAGTTGTACGCGACGCCTGCATGTGTTACTTCAGCGGCATTTAAATGATTGGCTGCCGTACCTGGCGTACGCCCACGTGTCATACAGTTTTCATTTAAATAAGTACACTACTCTCTGTATTGTATAGTTGTATATACTATACCAAGTTCATTCATAGTTCTACGGCTTAGTCATTATGATAATCCAACGCGGTTTCACTTGTGATTGAAATTTGTTTTCTTACATTTTTTTTCCTTTTGTATATATTTTTTAGTTATGTGAATCATAATTCTTCAATTTTCATCCTATAACCTACATATCTTGTGAGATATTTTATAATATTGTAATAAATGTTCGATAATTTCATGTTATCGCGTTAATTTAAATATTGGAACTAATTAATATTTACATTTAAAGAAAATGCAAACAGGTAAGAGATATTATATATTTTTATGTACGTCTAATGTAACTGTCAATGTCCGTATTTATTAATAAATCTTTTATTACTGTATACATATTGACATTCTCCACCTATTGCAGGCGTTAATGAATATGAAAATAATAAACAAAAAGTTTGGAAAATCCAAAAGTGCACGCCTCATAACGCTTATCGAAAAAAAAAATCGGTCTGTCGGTTGACCCTGCGGGCCAGCCCCAAAACTTCCTGTCTATTTCGAGCTCTTTAAGCTCGAAAAATTGTTGTAGATACATTTTCGAGCTCAAAAATACTTTTGTATGTCTTTGTTTTCGAAAGAAAACGTTTTTTTTACCATTTTTTATCAAAAGATTTCTCTCGAAGAAATAAACCGACTTAGACGTTCAAGGCGGCAATCGACACGTTTTATTGTCTTCTACAACTGATCAGATTTTTAAATTGATTCATTAAGTCGTTTTTGGGAAATTTTCAAAGTGCTAAAAAAATTTTTTTTTTTTAAATTCTTTCGACAACGGTTTCTCTTGAAAGAATTAACCGATTTTAATGTTTGAGGTGGCATTCAACGCGGCTTATGAAGCTTCAGAGTCCAGTTCATTTTGAAATGAATCCATCGAGAACATAAAAAGTTATCCAAAAAAAAACATTTTCGAAAAAAGTTTATTTTTGAAATATCTCTGAACGAGCCCTACCGATCAAGTTTTTTTTTTTCAGCTTCAAGATATTCGCAAGCCGCGTCGAATGGCACCTTGATGATCAAAATCGGTTCATTCGTTCAAAAGTTATAGATAATTACATACGTACGTACATACATACATACATACATACACTCGGACATCATCGTGAAATTAGTCAGGATAGCTTCCTAGAACCTCAAAACGTCAAGATCTCTTAGAAATTCGATTTTCGAAAATCGGACTGAAACCAATAACTTCCCGAATTTTTGAAAATTTGCAATTTTCTTAGAGGGAAGTTAAAAATAATTTATTATTTAAGTAACCTATCGAAGGAATTGGAATTAAATAAATAAACAAAAAAAAACCATGCTATTGGTTTTATTATTTTTTCTTTATTATTACTTTTAGTTATTCAAATTTTAGATTGCAATTTTTCGCGGTATCTGCGTCCGATGAGAAACATACGGCGCATGCGTGTTGACCAGTATTTTTCAATAGTTTTCATAAATTATAATTAAACACCGAATAAAACCATCAAATGCGAAAAAAAAAAAATAATAATTTTAGAAAAGAGAGAAGGGAGGTACACAAAACAGAGTATCCTGATCAGAAGAAGTGAAAAATAATTTGATTTAAAAATTAAATAAATTTGATAAAATGAAATTGTCTACCCGATTTCACTATATTTAAATATATCCAAACAGATCTAAAAATATCAAAATAGATCCAAACAGATCTCACTATATCCACGAATATGTAAGTTTATCCAAGCAGATCTGCGTAAATGTCGATCTTTAAAGAAATCTATACAGATTTAAGCACATATATCTAAAGAGGTTTCACTGCATTCTAATGAATGCAGGTATGAATACATTATACTTTAGACCATTCTAAAAACAATATCTACTCACATCTTGGAACTTATTGCTATTACTTCTTAATGCTTTTAATAAACCCAATGTATAACATATGTACACTGTGAAAAATTCCCATTAAATTTTACTATGGGTGCATTGGAACTCCGGACCATAAGAAAACTGGTACAAAATTTATAAGCGTCCCATAGTAAACGTATGCGCATAAGTCTCAATCGTGTCATCTGCGCATACCGTTTACTATGGGACACTTGTAAATTTTGTGCCAGTTTTCTTATGGTCCGGGGTTACAATGCACCCATAGTAAAATTTGTTGGAAATTTTTCCGAGTGTATCAAAAGTTAATTGATATTTAAGTAAAAAAAATAGATGAATACTTTAGAAACATTGATACTTTTATATTCAATTATTTACGTTTACATTTAATTACATATCATCAAAAAAATTATAAATATTTTCGTAAACTTCTATCTATTACATAGGAATAAATATATTATATTCACCTTAATCTATATAGTTAAATGTAAACAGATATAATACTTCCAATGTGTAATAATTTATTTTTGAAAATATTTATATCTGCTTGGATAAAAGTTTTAAATTTTCGTATATTGCTCAGATATTCGGGTATAATTAGATAAAAAACTTTGTATTTAATGTCTGATTCGCAGTAGAACCCTGACAGTTAGACGATTCATGAGCCTTACCTGTATTTAAATATTATTGGATCTGATCAAATATAACTACATATATACACACATTTTTGGATATAGTCATAAATTCTTGGATATACGTATATCTGCTTGGATATGAATTATTTTTGCATCTATATACCCACATACATACAGTTGGGTCTGAGCAGATATAACTATATGTACTTGTATATGCGTGGATATAAGTATACCTGCTCGGATATAAATCTTTATATCTGCTTATATATAGTTGGATCTGAGCACATATAACTATATATACTTGTATATGCTTGGATGTAGGCATATCTGCAGGGATATCAATTTTTATACATGCTTATATATAGTTGGATCTGAGCAGATATATTTATATATGCTTGGATGTACGTATATCTATTTGGATATCAATCAATACATCTCTATATCTGCTTATATATGATTAGATCTGAGCAGATATAATTATATATGCTTATATCTAGCAAGATCAAATATTTTGATGTATTTGGATATAAACAGATTTAACGAGATCCAGACATATCTGGTTTGATCCAAACGTTTTTTATCGGCTGACCGGTCATTAAATTGGTACTAATATGAATATTTTTGCAAGATCTCATTAATAAATTTGTTAAATAACTATTAATAACTAGTACGGGACTTAATTTGACAAGATTAACCCAATAGAAATTATTTTATTATTTGACGAATGCACACACCTCTCAGATACTTAACTATAGTAAATAACCGATTTTAGTAAAATCATACTGTGAGAAATTTTCATGCATTATTTTTGACGTTATAAAAATTATATAATATTTGAAGCAGTTACTAATTATGATTATTGTAAGTTTAATAATTATTGAATATTAATTTTAAGGCCATAAGATATTCATTTGATGACAATTTTAGGGCTTTTATACAAAAGCGGTCAACTACTGGTGCACGGTCAACTACTGGAGCATATACCCTACCCCAGAATCAACCGTAGTAAAAATAAACGAGGACCGCCTCGTTTATCATTTACCGTTAGCATTGGTTCTAGCGACGCTAGCGAGACACGAGCCAGTGCCTCATTTCATTTTTACTAGGGAAATGATTAGATCATTTTCAATTACAGTCAACTCTTAAGCTTTATACCTTATTTGGAGTTCAATGTTTGAATGATTCATAATCTACTAATCTAATCGGTCTCAAAATCTTATCAGTTTATTATCTTGACAGGTTTTATTAATTATTGATTCAACTATATGATAATCAATCAATACAGAATATCATTCTCAGTACTTTTATTTGTTTCCTGCCATTGATTTTATTAAGAAACATATTTTGTTCATTTCATTACTTTCTGGCATTAAAAGAAGGTAATTATTAAATTGGTCGGTAATTTTGTGAAAAGATATCGCGTTACTAAAACCATAAGGGCGTATAAAAAAACTTTTTTGCTCCAATCTTTGAAAAATTGAACAATCTAAATGTGCATTTTTTGATTTGATTAAATTAAATTTCACAGCACTCATAGAATTTAGAATTTTTTAGATGAATTTTTTTCGTTCTTGAATTATACATATTTTTTTACATCAATTGTTGAATTAAAAAAATTGTGACAAACTTAAGATTCGATCAAAATTAAATAAAGAAATTTGGTTTTTTATTCAAATAAATATTTGTTTAGATAAATTAAGTTGTGGAGTGATAATTCTTATTACCCTTGCACTTTTTTTCTTACTCTGACCTATAATTAATAATAAACCGAAAAAATAGGATACGCCCTTATGACTTTAAAAAAAATTTTGCTTAAAACCGAAAGGGCATAAAACAAAATAGTATATTGTGAACCAAGGGAAGAAAGTTAGTCATCCCAACTCGCATGAAAATTGCCACCCGAGCCGAAGGCGAGGGTGACAAACATGCGGGTTGAGATGACTGACTTTCTTCTCGTGGTGCACATACTTTTTTTTATCATACCAGGACCGAAAATTCGTTGATGTAAAGAAACATAAAAAAATGTATGGTTACAATAAAAACAAAAAAAACGATGATTTTAATTTTTTTTTTTTTGCCCCGGTTAAAAATAATGTCAATAAATATGCGCAGATGTCAACTTTTTTTCTTTATAATAAAATAATAAATACATGTAGCTGTTGCTTGGTGACAATCTATAACAGACTTGTCATTTATTATTTACCTTGAAAATTTTTACAATTAAAAAAAATTAATTATAATTTGATCAAAAATAAATTAAATAAAAATAAATAATAATAATAAAAGTAAATTAAATAAATTTAAAAAATGAGTACGTCTGACGATTCAAGTGACAGTGAAAATGAAGAAATTCTTTTGAGAAATATAGAAGATGAAGCTGATGATATAGTTAAAAATTTATTACCGAAAAAATCCAATGCCAAATATATGCTCTGTTATAATGAATTCATAAAGTGGATGGACATAAATAATACAAAATCATACGCAGAAGAAGTATTTATAGTTTACTTCAACGAGTTATCTAAAAAATTAAAACCAACGACTTTATGGAGTCGTTGGTCTATGTTAAAAACTACCATGAATCTTAATCATAATGTCGATATTATTAAATATCAAAAGCTCAAGCAGTTTATGAAAAATCAATCCAAAGGATTTCAACCAAAAAAATCTTTTGTTTTTTCATTGCCTGAGATTCAAAAATTTATCAACGATGCTCCAGATCACGTTTATTTAGCCATGAAGGTAAATTATCTATTTAAAATTAAACTGCTCATTAGATTATTTCAACTAGATTATTTAAATTTAAACTATTAAGCTAGAGATTTTGAATAATTGTTTGAAATCAAATTATAAATGATGTTATTCCGAATTATCAATTCAAAACTAAATTATTCATTAAATTTTTAAGTAAAATATTAATAATCGAATAACTCAATGATTTGAAAATTAATATATTTTTTTTTTTTTTCAAAATCTTTGTGACCCTTTAATGGTATTTCATTTTGATTTATTCTTTTCTTATAAACTAATAAACAGCATGCAAATAAATTTACAATTTTTTTATTATTTACAAAAATTTATAAATACAAATTATTATTTTTTAGGCTATTGCTTTCTTTGGAGTTTCGGACAGCTTCGGGAGCTTTAAGAACAGCTGAGTTCTGTAATATTTTAACAACTGACGTTGAAGACAATGGGACACGATATACTGTAACAATTCGACATACTAAAAACTACTATCCTAGGCCTTTCGTTATTGGAGCTCATTTTTATCACATAATTAACAAGTATATAACTCTACGACCAAGTGAGCCCGGCACTAACAGATTTTTTTTCACAATATCATCGTGGGAGTTGTGTGCGTCAAGTGATCGGTAAAAATAAATTTAGCAAAGTTCCGAAAACGATTGCAGTTTTTTTAAATTTACCAAATTCAGAGCGGTATACAGGTCACAGTTTTCGACGTACATCAGCAACATTACTTGCAAATTCAGGTGCTAGTCTGACGACGATTAAGGCTCACGTCGATTGGAAATCAAGTACTGTTGCTGAAGGCTACATAGAAAACTCATTAGGAAATAAAACTAAAATTTTCAATAAAATCATTGATTCAGTGGAAAAAAACTTCAGCAACTACAACTAAATCAACGGAAACCACAGAAACTCAAAATTTCGATTTAGTAACTCCACCTCAAATACTCGAGAATCATGTTGCTGAAGTTTCGCGTATGTTATTTGAAATCCCTGGTGAAAAAACTTTGTCCACTGAGTCTGAAAGTCTAGCCGTTCCATCAACTTCAAAAACAAATAATAAAAGAATTATACTGAAGTCAATCGAGAATTTGGACTCAGTAATTGTAAAATCTTTTGTGTCTTCTGATAAAAATTCTGATATTCCAATTCGACCTTCAGGAAGTTCAACATTGAACATCAAAATCGGTTGATTGGTTCAAAAGATATAGATGACGAAAAGTTTAAAATATAACAATTTATGTTATTTTTCCCGGACACATCATAATATAATGTACTAAAATGTGTTCAAAATCATACTTATTCTTCGTTTTTATGGTCTTTTTCGATTACCACATAATGTAATGCAATTCGTTCTTTAGTCTAAATAATGTTAGCAAGAACAAAATCGAAAAAATACCTTTTTAAGCATTTTTCTTGGATATTTTATCTATCAATGCTCAGATCTTATTCGAAAATCATTGAAAAAATCCTTATTTTAATCATTGACATTGATTTTTGTCCGATAACATTGATATTTTTAACATAATTGTAAAAAAATTTTAAGAACGCTTGTTTATTAAGTATTTTTGATGTCTTCAATTTTTCAAGTTTAATAATAATATAAAACATACCGTTTTCACGTTTGAAAACACCAATGTAATCAAAGGTATTGTCAAGTTAAAAACATTGTAAATTACGTTTTCGAGCTCTTTGAGCTTCGAAAAAAAACAACGAAAAGTTTTGGGGCTGCCCTGCAAGGTCATAATTTTTCTAGTGCAATAAATAAATATGCGAGTGCTGATTTAATTAGATTAGGTCAGTTTCTTCATCAAAAAGCGAAAAAAAAATTATCAATTTTATTTATTTTCTCTGTTTAAATTAGAGTTAACTAATTTTAACATGTTAATTTTACTCAACAGTCCTTTATGTTAAATAATGTAAAAATATAAAAAAAAAAAATGTATAGTATAATGCATTTTTGAAAAAAATATAGATGCAGCAATACATTTAATGATACGTGTAATGAAATTGCTGGGCCCAGGGCTCGAGGCAGTATCCCCCACACGCGTGAGGGTGGTCGGTATCGGCAATGGAGAGGGGAAAAAGGTAACTGGCTGGTGTGTAGTGTGGTGTAGCATAGTCACTATTGTGCTGGTATATAGTGAGCAGAGGTAAGATGGAGAAAAAGAGGAGGTGGGACTCAGGCATCAGTGAGTGAGTGAGTGAGTAGTGAGTCCGCAAAGTGAGTAACTGGGAGTTGCACCACGGGACTACTCAGTCACTATAAGATCGCCAAGTCGCACAGACTCCTAGGTGCTCACAGTTTTTTTTTTTTTAAGTAAAAAAATTTTTTTTTACTTTCAAAATTCCAGGGTGATTTTTTTTTAAGTTTTTTTTTTTCGATGACTAGTTTACCGAAAAATCGTGAATTATATTTTTTTACAATAAATGAAATACTATTTAAATGTAAACGGAAGTGAGTGAGTGGATGATAAGAAGAAATTGTATTGGGAGAAGACGGATATCCTCCTATAGGAGAAAGAGGAAGCGATGATCTACGGGGTCCTAGTGGCCGGTGCTATCACCCTTGCCACATTAAGTCGGTGTGTGTACATTGCTTATTTATAATATTATTATTATTATTATTATTACTCAAACTAATATCCATATAAAAAAAATTTTTGTTCATAATGAATTTAGATCGATAGTCAGATCGTAACACAAATATGATGTTCATCTTAAATTTTCTCTGACAACTTTTCGTCTCGTAAATCCCTGACTAAAATTATTTCATAACGAATTTGAAAAAAATTTAGAATGACATGTAGAGGAATTTGACTGAATTTCTACTATATTCGGCATATAGTCAATATTTTTATTTCAAAAACTTTCGGTAAATTCTTTTGGTCTAGCAAGTCAGTATCGGTTGTGAAGAAAAATTATCACATATTTCAAAAAAGCTCCATATCATTTTGATAAAAATTTGAATAAGTCGTAATTTTGTCGTAATTACAGTTGTTGGGGCGAATTCATGATACGTCATACTTGTGTCACGATCTGAGTTTGGTAATGAAATTTAGATCTAAATTCATAATGAATACAATTTTTTTACACGGGTATTTAAATTTATCATCTGGGATGCATGCCACTTTCTATTTATATATTAATTATACATATAAATATTTGCTTACTAACCTCTTATCAATGTTCATTATTATCATATATACACTTTTTTTTTGTTTATTTTAATTATCGATTCTTTCACACGTCGTGCGCCACCAACACTCATGAGATATCATTATTTAATCTTCATATATTAAATACTAAATAAATATAAAGAACAAAGCTAACTTTATAATCAGACAGCTATTTGATATTTTGATTAAGTAAATTTTTTTTTATATTTGGGCGGATAAATTTTTTTGTGTATAAATAAATTGTGGAGTCGTGAAGAATAAGATATTTTTATTTTATTTATTTTTTTTTTTCATTTTTTAACGGATTGAAGTTGTTGATGTGACACTAGTTGTTGGTTTTAGATACATAAGATTATTTGCACGAGGGAGTAGACACTGTCACATCAAGGGTCCTTCGTATTTTATATTATCCTGTGTATATATTATGGTTGTCAAGTAGGGATTACTAGTAAAGTTACAAAGTCAAGATAGATATAAGAATGTTGAGTAAAATGGACTGTTGAAAAATTTATTGAATTAAAATTAAAAGTCAATGAAATTTTTTTTTTTTTTTTTTTTTTTTTTATGGATTTGGAATAAAAAAATTTTTAGTGGAAGAAAAAATGAACAGTATAAAGTTTAGTTGAAGTTATTAGAGTATGACCTGCAAGGAATTGAAAGATAAAAATATTTTTTATTGTTTATGGTAATTTCGAAAATTCTGAAAATTATTATGATTTCTAATCTAAATCCCGAGTCAAAATAATAAACGTAAATTGAACGTTTTTAACGTAATGAACGTAAATTTAACATTTTGGACGATGACAAGCCTATGAAGAAGGAAAGAGATCGGGAAAAGAACGCATCAAGCTTTATTGCAAAGTTCTCCAGACTGATTTGCAATAAGATATATAGTACTTAAGATAGATTATTTAATTATCTATAGATAAAATAATTTTTGATCGGGCAACCTCATGGCAGTGTCAGTCTTCAATTTAATATTCTTCGTTTAGGTGACAGCACCATAGATTGTGTTCTCGAGGAAGACCTTGAGGATACTACGTATGTTTTTGCAAATCAGTTTGGAGAACTTTGCAATGAAGCTTGGTGCGTTCTTTTTCCGATCTCTTATTTTCTGTATAGGCCGGTCATCGTCCAAAATGTTCAATTTACATTCATTACGTTAAAAAACGTTCAATTCACGTTTAAAATGTTCAATTTACGTTCAAAATGTTCAATATTACGTTGAAAACGTTTAATATTTTAACGGGCGACTGAGAATATTTCTGTTTGATTTTAATAAAATTCTGTAAGATTTACTTTTTGATGTTTCATAAGTTTGCCAGTTGAGTGCAATCGTTATGTTACTAAGTAATAAGATATGCGAAAAAGTAATTTAGGACCATCATTATTTATTTTCGATTTTACTTTTGGACAATTTGAAGAAATAAATAATTATATAACGTTGTACATAAAATGAATTTTTCGACATTTAAAATAATATTTATCATACTGAATGTTTTCTTACTTTCCTACTATAAACTTGAATATTCTAAACGGCGAATGTTGAAGCTGAAACGTCAAATAAGTATAATTTCATTTTTCTATCTACTAAACAGTAATTTCTATTACTTGTAACATGATTTATTTACATATTAACTTTAATTATTTAAATACTGTGAGTATTTCTGATGCTATCGTCTGCTCCTCTATTTGAGACATATTTATTTATCCTGCGGGAATTAAGATACATATAGACAAGTTGGTCTTGTGATAAAATCAGTTGTCAAATAGGAGATTTGAAATAAGTTACAAGTCTATTGTCATTGAACGATTAATAGTAATCTTATTTCCATGCAATTTTTCGATCATGTATTTAAACGCATAAGCTTATGACAGGAATGAAAAATTGGCTTGTGATAAATTGTATCTCTAGGAACGTTTGATAAATTATTTGTTCATAAATCTTTATTCTATGACTTGGGCAAACATTATTCTGATTGACGGAGCATTTAATATCGCAGTCTACGCAAGCTAATGTTAATATAATTTTGTAGCTATTTAGATATATGTAGATCAGTACAGATCTATGTGATCTAAGCAAGAAAATGAAAAATTATCAAGTAATCCAAAGTCGTAAATTTATTTTCGAGAGACTGAAATTAGATCGGAAAAATTAATTTGCGTCTAAGATCTGAATCCGACATTCTACTTAGATGAATTTATTTTTATCACTTTTTTAGATACATTAGCATATTCATAGATCAACGGTGAAAATTCAAAGTATCAAAATGTCGAAAGTCGAAATTTCGACTTGAAAAATAATTTCGGAATCTTGATTAAAAAAAAAAAAAAATGTTAGTAATTTTAGGTTTGAAGGAATTGATTATCGAAGTCGCATAATTACATTTCGGCATAAATGGGACTTGAGCGTAAAATATATTTGGAAGAAAGTAAAAAAACAATATTCTATTATCAATGGCTACGACTTAAGTACTGATATTTAATATATTTTAAATTTCTCTTCATGCATACATTTTTTTTTTATCAAAATTTTAATATAGTCAAACTGCTTCTGGGTGACCAACTTATGGCATACTTTTAATATAGAATGTAAGGGGTTGGGGAGCGATACCCCTGAAATATTATAAATAAAATATCGATAGATCACAGGAATTTGGGACCTATAAAATTCAAACTCAGTTTTGATTAAAGTTAACTTAAATTAAAACTGAGTTTGAATTTTATAAGTCCCAAATTTCTATGATCTATCAATATTTATTGTTTAATTTTTCTAGACGTGATAAACAATTTTAATATTATAAATAAAGTTTGTTCTCTAAAATTTTTTCAAACATTCCAAAATCACTTTTCTAAACTTTCAAAAATCGAAAGTGACTTGTTTAATGATAAAAGTTATAAAAATTTTTTTTTTCCTTTGCATCCAGTAATGATGTGAAATGTATATACGAGTTTTTCTGTATATACATTTCTGATGAGAAAATTTAATTAAATTAATTTCCAGAATTTTTTTTTCATCTTTGTTAGCGGGTACCCCACTTTACCCCCAAAAATGGATTTTTTTTAACGGCAACTAAAAATTTTTTCCATTCACTTCGATTTTTTCTCTAAGTACCCCGTTTTGCCCCCGTCCCCTACTCTGTGTGTATCAACATTTATAAAATATAATTTTTTTCTGCTAACAAATAGTGTCTCATTTTGCCCCACGCATAAAAAATAATATCACATTTCACCCTACTCTCGCCTGTCATACTTAGTATACAAAATATGATGATCAGCAATGATTTAATAAATAATTTTTATGATTACTAGTCAAGTAACCCAATCGCTTTAACTTATTGTTGATATTTTTTTATCGAAAAGAATATATTACTTTCAATGTAAAAGAATATGCAAGTATCTTAATTGGAATAAATTTAATCGAGTATATTACAAGAAGCAAAGTTATAAGCTGCACGGTCAGCATAAAAAACAATTTTGATGATGTAAATACTTTCGTTTCGAGGAACCATCGATCTGCTCAATCAATTTTATAGTATTAAATCCATCTGACAGTATTCCAGTACTACGGTAGAAGAAGCTTTACCTGACAAATAAAATAGTAGTTTCAAGTTGTGATGTATTAAGTTTAAAGATTTGAATAGAAATCCATAGATTTTATGCGAATTATTTCGTTTGGATCATCATCTTTAAAAATGAGGCTGAAAATTGGTTTTCCTTGCATGCCTCTTTATAAATTAATTGAAAATTGAAAATAGTTATTATCAAAATTTCGTAGAGAATAAAATTTTCTACATTCTTATCGCCCTAAGAATTTTTCACATGACAAATAAATAATAATCCATAGCAGATGAAAAATTTTTAATTTGCTAAATCGTAGCAGTTTGAAGTATATCAGAGATTCAGTCTGAAAAATCAATAGGCCCGATAAAAAGTATTTTTTTTTTTTTTAATTAACGTCAAAATAACCCATTGCAAAATTTTACACTCTTATACATAATGTCATATGGCTTATCCCACATCAATGATAATGCTTGAAAAACAAAATGCAGAATTTTAAGTTCTTAATAAAAAAGATGGTAAACTCTTTCAGAATAAAGTAATTTTGTAACGAAATATATGATGAAGTCATACTCTTAGCTCTATTTTTCTGAGATGATGACGAGAGCGGAAGTGCTTTGACACTGAAAATAAGAAACATCTATTACAGTTCTTGAATACAAAACATAAACGAATCTTAAAACAATTCTAACTTTGTGTAGAGAAAATCTATTCTCCTACTGAACTTTAGCTAATGTTAAAAGTACGTGAATTTGTTAGTCGTGAAATTCGGATTAATCATCACCATATGTGACATGAAATCAGTACAGATAAAACAGATAGTTATGACTGATTGCTATTACATAGATCAAAATTTAAAATGTAGATTTACACTCTTTATCTGATAAGAGACATATATACGTTAGGCTATTGCGGCTCAAAACTCGGTTGAATAAGGAAATTAAGGGTACAATTGCATTCGAGCGTTCAGTAGACATAATAAACGATAGGTTAGAACGACAAATGAAACCTCACCTTTGTACTTATGTTCGCTTTTACCGAACACAAGACTATTATACACTTAACAACAACCTATAGGTTTCTATACCTTTATAAATTTATCTTCCAAAACCTTTTTTGTTAACTTCCCGATGAGAAAATTAAAAATTTTCAAAAATTCGGGAAGTTATTGGTTTCGATCCGATTTTCGAAAATCGAATTTTTAATAGATCTTGACGTTTTGAGGTTCTAGGAAACTATTCTCACTAATTTCATGATGATGTCCGAGTGTATGCATGCATGTATGTACGTACTTATGTAAATATTTTTAACTTTTGAACAGATGAACCGATTTTGATCATCAAGGTGTCATTCGACGCGGCTTGTCAATATCTAAAAGCTGAAAAAAAAATAAACTTGATCGGTAGGGCTCGTTCAGAGATATTCCAAAAATAAACTTTTTTCAAAAATGTTTTTTTTTTGGATAATTTGTAATGTATTCGGCAGATTGATTCTTAAATCTAATCAGCTCTAAAACTTAATAAGCCCCGTCGAATGCCACCTCGATCATCAAAAAAATTTTGTTTTTAGTATTTTTGAAATTTCTTAAAATTAGCTAGACAAATCAATTCCAAAATCTGATCAGCTTTAGAATTCAATAAAACGCGTCGATTATTATCTTAACCGTCTCAATCGGTCAATTCGTTTGAAATATATAGTTGAAGAAAAAATGGTAAAAAACGTTTTTTTTTTTTTTCGAAAACACCGGCATACAAAAGTATTTTCGAGCTCGAGAGCTTGAAAATGTAGTCACAACAATTTTTTCGAGCTCCTTAAGCTTGAAAACAGCGGAAAGTTTCGGTGCTGGCCCGCAGGCTTAACCGATAGACCGATTTTTAATAGTAAAAAAGGTTTTTATCGGATCTTCGATGACAAGGGAAGAGGGAAAGACGAAGATATCAATTATAAAAATTAATGACTGCCATTAAAATTTTTAAATTAAATGAATGATAATTATTTTTAAATTAATTTATATATAGCATAAATACAAAGCGGCAACAATATTCCAACTGCTAACGACTAAAATCATTAATTTCATAAAAAATTAAATTACTTCCGAAGATCAATGATGCTAGCAAAAGGTCAGAAAATAAACTTTATTATTAAACTCTGATCGTTTCTGATTGATCGGATTCGATGTTTCAGTTTTCTTAGAGCACTAGTGCATCCCCTCAACCCGAAATTTCACAAAAATGTGGGTGAAATATTTCTACTTTATAATCTGAGTTATCGTAATGTTCTAGATAGGATACTGGTGGAAACTCAAATTTACTCAAAGCTACATCATTAGTATAATTCTCTAAACTGCACATGCACCTTAAATGTAACGGCAAACGACTGTAGTGTTTATCATCATCATACGTCACCTTAAAATTATAACTTTGTTTTTGAACGACATAAAATAAATATTAGACTTTATATCAAGTTATATATCTATCCTTAAGGAATAATATTAGTGAACACTATTAAAAAACCAATAGTCGAGTATTTTTGGGCACTAATGATTTAGAGTCATTAATGCGTTTAGTGTATGTATTTGGCTTAGTGTAATTTAAACGTTTAGTGTTCTTAATACATGTTCTCAGTATTTTTAGTGTCATAAGCGCGTGGCACTTATTCCATAGTATCGATGGTGTAACCCGATAAAAAAGCATTGGATCCAATCATTTATACTTCTAATTACTATTTTTACATCAATACTGAGGCTCGAACCTGGATCCTTCTGCATATCAGTTGAAGCTTTTATTACTGTGACAATACCGTGGACTCAATAGTTAAGATTATTTTAAATGTCTATATACTTATAGTGATCTCAATAATCTTTGCAATGCAAATAATATCAATCGTCATGATAGAGCAATT
Organism: Microplitis demolitor; assembly: GCF_026212275.2. Lineage (NCBI taxonomy): Eukaryota > Metazoa > Arthropoda > Insecta > Hymenoptera > Braconidae > Microplitis > Microplitis demolitor. Next base: position 4,487,950 of record NC_068553.1, read on the forward strand.
CATAAATTTTTACTGTATTGACATAGAGATTAATGTAAAATTTTGAGGTTAGAGTTTTTTTTTTTACAAACGTGATCAATACTGGTATAACATTCAATAGTGATGTAGTCTCACTAATCGGACTACCAATAGTTACTAATAAACACTTATTAACACTTATGGATTTTCAATAGTATCCATCAATGTTCATTAGTTTTTTTCCGTAAGAATAATGTCTATGTTTGCTTATTAATAAAAAAATTAATTGTAGGTATGATTTTTTTTCGTGCTTATAAAGAAATATTTAACTCACGATTTTTAATGAGTACCATAAGCATTGAGTATTGAGTACCATAAGTATAGCGTATAGCACCATACTTGCGGCGTTTTCTACTATATATACTTTATAGTACATAACGCCATGAGTATGATACTGCACGCCATACTTATGGTGCTCAATATGATAGTGTATAAGAGTATGGTGATAAATGCCATACATTTCTTTCCGTGTATAAAATATCGTAAACAACAAATTACATCGAGTATGGTATTCGATAGCACTCGTTATCTAAGATACTATTATTCCATTTTTAGATTAATATAAATAACAATTTTTTTCGAATACAATTCAGAAAAACAATATTTATGTTATTATTAAAAATATTTAATGAGTTGTTTGGTCTCATGTTTCTCGACTGTCATCCACATCAAAATAAAAGTCAAAACACACTTGTAAATTTATACAATTCAAATATACAAACTTGACATTGGGTCTCGATCAGATTATCAAACCTACACTCGAGACTGCATGACAAACAAAAGGTTTTAATTTTAATTTATTTATTTTACTGTTTTTATTTTTTTTAATTATTAAATAGTCTCGTCATATTTTTGTTTTATTTATTATTTTTTATACATTCTCTTCGTTTCCATCAGAATGATTTTATCAGCGAATGAGATGACTAACTAATCAGCTTAAAGAAATAACCCGCGTTGATTAAATTTATACAAAAAATAAAAAAATAAAATAATCCAATTATAATTTTTTTCATATGCATTTTTTTGTATTTTATATTTTAAAACATAATTTTCTACGTGCGTGCTCTTGTTAGTATCTAACCACCATGACACGTGTATGATTTTGGCTTGTTCTTAAAAAAGAAAAAAAAAAACAATGTTGACGGTAAATATTAAAGAATAAACCCAAAAAAATAATAAGAAAGGACAAAAAAAATAATAAAAGAATAAAAAAGAAGTTTAAGTTTAAAGAAAAAGTAAAGTTTCGCCGTGAATCCTCTAACCCAGCAGGAGATATGAAGAACCACCGAGAAAAAGAGCGTGAGGGAGGAGTCAAACAGCTCCAAGGCAAAAATCTTCTCGCTTTACACTTTGGTATCGTTTGCACGCATCAGCTAAGAAATCTTTCATAATACTTTGACTACTATAGGTAAAAAAAAAATATAGACCAAAAATAAGTTCTTTAATGACCTAGTGACTTTTTTAAGGATTCGAAAAAATTAGAGTTACTTAATTTTTAACTAATCCATCACTATTTTTTTAGGTATATTTTTTTTAGAGATAAAGCTATAGTAGAGGGATTCATGTCGCAATTTTTAAAGAATTTTATACAATTTAGTTTGAATCGGAGGTATGTGGACTAAAGAAAATCGTTAGATTCTAGATTATGTTAGTATACGACGTTTCGTCTATTCATTTAGATTAATAACGTGCAATGCATTAAAAATTACATTCATTTATTATAATATTTTATTTGTATTTGTTAAAGATAACATTTTCTATATATATTAGGCTGATTCATTTCCCCAAAAGTTTTTTTTTAAGTGCTCAAGCAAAATCTCAATCTACATCGAAAAAAAAAAATTTTCACCAAATATGAGCTCTTAATTCCAATGCTAAGTACATACTATTTCAATTTGATTTTTTCATACTTAAAATACACGTAAATAAAATTACTTTTTTTTTAACTTTCTAATACTCAGCTGCGTTTCATGATATCAACGCGGTTTTGGTCGCAAATTGTAGGGCATTTGGTTTTCTTCAAAAGTGCTCATAGTTACTTAGCTGTAATTCCAGCTGTTTCACTTGTTTCCGTTGCGAAACTCAGTTTTCCTATGAAATTGATGTTTATTGGCTCGCAGAACGTAAACCAATGAAAGGACACTGAAAATGCTAATGAAAATTTTATAGGAAATTTTATTCGCTTCAAAAAAGTCTTATGAGTCAAGTCGCTTAAGTCCATAGTTTCCGAATTATAATCATTTTTATAACTTGAGAAATAAAATATGAATTGTAATTGTTTTTTTTTTATATTATATTTTTCAAATTATTAAAATGAGTATTACTCGGAAACTATGGACTTTAGCGACTTGACTCATAGGACTTTTTTGAAGGGATTAAAATTTCCTATAAAATTTTCAGTAGCATTTTTAGTGTAATTTCATTGGTTTACGTTTTGCAAGCCAATAAAGGTCAATTCCATAGGTAAAACTTCCGCAACGGACACAAGTGAAACAGCTGGAATTACAGCTAAGTAACTATGAGCACTTTTGAAGAAAACCAAATGCCCTACAATTTGCAATCAAAACCGCGTTGATGTCATGAAACGCCGCTGAGTATTAGAAAGTTAAAAAAAAAAAGTAATTTTATTTACGTGTATTTTAAGTATGAAAAAATCAAAATGAAATAGTAAGTACGTAGCATTGGAATTAAGAGCTCATATTTGGTGACGACTTTTTTTTTTCGATGTAGATTGAGATTTTGCTTGAGCACTTAAAAAAAAACTTTTGGGGAAATGAATCGCCCTAATGTATACATTTGTTTACCAAAAAATTTATTATATAATGGCTATTATATTGATGCCAAAAATAATTGTTAAGGGTACTATAAATAAAAAATTTGACATGTGATGTTAAATACTAAGATTAGTTTCTAAGGGATTAGTCTATAACAACGCATCATATAGTATTTAATTAAATATTTTTGTGATATTAATTATAATAATTGTTGCAGTACTTGATACAGTCTAAATAAATATACGAAACGTCGTACGCTGGTATAATCTAACGTCTAACGCTTTTCTTTAATCCACATACCTATGATTCAATCTACTTAATTATTTATTAATATGGGCACGACGAAATTCTGAAGAATATCATCTTTTCAAAACTTTATATCTGTATATCAGACCGATTTAAAAAAAAATTTACTATATTTCAATGTTCAATAACACACTTTTCAAAGCTTCAGCAGGGTAAAAAAAAATGCCTGTTCAAATTAGAGCTCTTAATATCAACATTAAGTATACTTCCTGATCACAATTATCTATTTCTCCTTTAAATAACATGAGAAAAAAATGTTTTTAATTTTGAAATTTTACAACCCATTAACGGTTCACTATATCGAAAAGACTAGCACATTATTCTATAGAGAATTGAATGCTCTTCACAAAAGATCTCTTATTAATTTTCGATAAATTCAATATTTTAAAAGTTATTGAAGGTAAAAGTTTAATTTACATAATTTTGACTATTTTTCGACTTTTTCGGTGAAACTATCAGGACTCATCACAAAATGTTATAAAATCTTTCTTGTAGACCGTTTCATTTCCAACAAACTATCTTTTACGAATTTCAAATAATACTTGAATGCTCTTCTGTTACATGCATTACAATTCAAATCAGTCACAATACGGCTTTTGAAACTGATTGATTTGAAATCTGTATGGCTCGATCTCGATGGCATTTTTGTTTTTTAATTGTAATTAGAATTATCTCAGATAACATTGTCCTAATAATCCTAGTAACAATTGCTAGTTTGTTTCTATCCAAAATATTTTGGAATTTAATTCCTCAATGAATTTAAAATTTAATTTTTGAATTAGAATAAGAAATCTAACTGTTTATTCCGGACAAAATACCGGATGACACTTTTAAAATTATAATTGAAATCGTATCAGATAAAGTTGCAAAAAACAACTTGCGATAAACTTGTGAAAAACAACCGTCTGAAGCGGAAATGTAAATTCATTACTCATTGGTCAATTGAAAAAATGTTTATACTGAAAACTTGGAAATGAACTGAATCATTATTGACGAGAAGTTGTTGTGATTATGAAGATAAGCAAGATAAGGGGGTAAAACGGACTCCCTAAGGAACAAGTGTCTAATTATTTTTTTTTTTTACTTATTCTATTTGTTTCTTTTAATTGTAATTTTTTAAGATTCCAGAAAATCTTCCCCTCTCCCCCCCTCCCACTTCTTTTTCTGTTAAAAAAAAGTAGCAACTTTTTTAGTTTAATACTATAAGAATAAGAATGCAGTCTATTAAAAATAAAAAAAAAATGACTAGGAAAAAAAATAAAGATATGCAAAATTCGTCATATTTTTAATTAAAACAACACTTAAAATAAAACAAGACATAAAAAATATATTTGCGGTCTTGGGTTCACCGTCCGGGCTTAATTCGTTGTTATGAGACATACACCCACTCTAGCGTGAAATGAAAATATTATACCGACATTGAAAGCCGCATACATCACACACATGAGAAAATTACAATTGAATAATAAAAAATTAAATAATAATGAAATACCATATATAATAATAACATTCAACAAAATAATTATTGTGTATACAATGATAATGACGGCGAGAGATGACACATAATAAATGTAAATCTGTTTCTCCACGTCTCCATACATCTCGTCCTTCGACTCCAGGAGGCGTAACCTATATTCTACATGAGCCAGGGCATACGCTATTAATCGATTAACAACGTATATTATATATTTGAGTGACTGATTATAAGTTAAGAAAATCTTGAATGACATGATATGGTGACCACCCTCGCTTTTTATACATTCATATATACCTCTATCTTTATCTTATCCACTAATTCATTTAATACTTGAGGTATAATATTTCTTGATATATATCTATTTTATAATAATAATATCATAATAAATATAGTATTGGCAATGCGTCATCTGTTAAAATGATTACTGGTAATCTTATTGGAATGGATCGACTAAATATAATAAGTGTGTAGTACATGTTAAAAATGAAAAAATAAATGAAAGAGAGAGAGAGAGAGAGAATTAAATGACTCGAAGGAATGAGTTAATGATATACTTGTCTGACGACAACTTTGACAAAATACCGTAATATAAACTTAAGACTCCTAAAGTATACAGATATTAAAGAGTGCGGGTGGTAATAATAAGCTCTGTGAGTAGAAAGTGAGGCAATGTTTAAATTACACGGCTCATAGTAAGGATATATGTATATATATATACATATAAACATATATATATGAGCTTTACGATCTTAACTCTACTCATTTGTCGCCATGGTCGTCGTCGGTTATTCTACTCACATCATTTTCTACTATACAGTAATTATATTACAATGCCCGTGGCACCGTATATAATCATACACATGGATATCATCTCATCACACTGAGTTCCTTGTCAACACACCGGTATTTTACAGACGTTAGATTTTTTTTTTTGTTTTTTTGTTACACAGTTTAGAATTTATATTTCTGTCTAAATAGAAATTTTTTAACATAAAATCTTTTTTAATATTGATTAATGACTCATATATTTTTAGGATGGCCTTTAGCAGGGATGTTTCGAATTTCTTTTCTCTTAGGGGCTCAAATGTTTCTAAATTGATAAAAAAGAAATCCCTGAAAATATACCATTATAATCTCCAATTAGTTTAACTGTGCGCTTAGCTATGTCATTAATAGCTTTTAAACGTCTCACCAATAGTAAAACCTTCTTGAAATCTTTATTTCTACACTATTCAGAGTAATTTAGGCTTAAGAAATCTGTACTTATTCCAACTCGTTTGAAAGACTGGAGTGCTCTTGACGATATATAAGACTACACGGAAAAAAATGTCAAGTAAGTATGCCTATGCATCACAGTAATAATTACATTACTCTATAGTTTGTATAAGCAATCACATATGAGCGCAGTGATACAAACAATCAAGTAATGTAATTATTACTACAATGCATAGGCATATTTACTTGAGATTACTCTCCGCAGATGTTTAAGTTATGAAAGTCGCTTATATTTTTTATTTCTTTCAGATGGTGATTATGTTTAAAAGTTCTGACAAAGTTTTGAAAAATTGAAATGCTTAGAAATTAAAAATATAAGTGAATTTAGAACACAAACAATTCTTTTATAAATATGCTTAATAATATTGATAATTATAAAGAAATTTGAGCTCGAGTAAGTTTTGTACTAATAGGCTGAGCGAAAAATCATAAGAGACCTTTTTTGTAGAGCGTTAAATTCTCTATAAAAATTCTTGTGTCTTATTGTTTTAGAATCAGCTGTACCCGAGTTATAAAATTCTAAAGAACCAAAGAAATTTTCCCCATGTTATTCCCATAAGAAACTTTGGTAGGAATGCGGACTATCAGAATTAATATTAAGAGCTCATATTTTCAGGGAACTTTTTTTCATCAATTTGAAAGTATTTGAGTCCCTAGGAGCAAAGAATTTCGAAAACATCCCTGCTAACGGTATATATTTAGATTTATATATATATTTATATTTATTACACTGTGCTAAAGTCGATATTATTTTTTCGGCCTCATATGAAAATTACATTGAATGCAGTATAAAAAAAAATTTGGTAGCAAATTGGGTCTTCAAACTCAATTTCAAAATACGCATTTACTTAAATAAGATTTTTCATTCAAATAACATGCGAAACATTTTTTTTTTTTCAATTTGAAATTCTAAAACTCATTAACGAATCAATAAATTGAAACTACTACAACTATTTCATGTAGAGAATCGAATGATCGACAGAAAAGATCTCTTATAATTTTTTAATAAATTTATCCGTTCAAAAGTTACTTTTTACGAAAATTTCAGTATTTTTCCCAAACAATTAATTTGTAAAACTTGTAATTTTTGAACTGTGAGATTAAAAAATTATTTAAAATACGAGGAATTCTCTATAAATTTGAATTCGAGCTTAAATTACTTCTGAATAGTTAGCTTCATCAAAAAATTTTGAGACTCTTTTTGTAGAGCATTTAATTCTTTACAAAAGTAATGGTTTTAATTTATTGATCCGTTAACTAGTTATAGAATTTCTAATTTAAACAACATTTTTTATTATAATAATTATATATTTAAATATATATAAGCTCTTGTTAAATTGAAGTATCATCCAAAAAATAATATTGTATAGCGTGTCCATCAATAAGATCGTGGGTGGAGTAGCCTCGGAATCGTGCCTGACCACCGACAACTTTGATTCACTGCGATTGTAGCTTGTACACAAGCCGGATCAATGATCGGAGTTTGAACAGTAATATCTCATGTATAAGAGTAGGCATATATTCTTTTTTTTCTTGAGTAAAGTGTTCCAGCTAAAAAATGTTCGGAGACTAATGAGACTAATGAGATAAAATGAGCAACGAGCAATTTCTTGTCTTATATTTATTGTTTATAAATATTATTTAACCTTTAATGGCCATATAGATGTCCGGAAGACGGGGAATGTTTTTATGCTATTTTTTAAATTTAAAATACGTCGAAAAACGATCAAATTCTTCCTTTGGAAAAAAACTCATTAGTTTCTTCCCTGTATATGTCATTTCAATCGCATATTATGCTGACCGTTGTTTTCGGAAAATTTATAGTATATTATGCAACAACGGTTGAGGCAGCCGTTTGGTACGCACGCGGCTCAGGCGATCACCAAAGTCAAGTAGCATCGAGAATGATTACTACTTGGCTGGGTGACCGCTTAGCTACGCGTTAGGTTTGAACAAAAGTCTTGGTTAGGCACGGGATAAAGATCCAGTGATCAGTAAAATGTGAATTTTATCGATCACTGGAGCTTCACTTAAACCGAAACTGTACTGGCTAGGTTTTCTCCGTGGTTTCCTTATGTCACTACACCTCCATTGTTCATGGGAGGTCGTATGGTATCACCGTTATGACGCCGTATACTATAAGCACAAGTCGGGCCATAGTCGCGAAATGAAGAGAGAAAGTGTTTAGGGAGTGTAAAAAAGGGGAAAAGAACTTAGAGCTTTAGAAAGTAAACATTGTAAAACACTGCAGAAGTTGTACAATGAAAGCACTCTTTCTAGTATATTACACACCAAGGGAGGAAAGTAGGATATTCCAACCCGCGTGTATAATGTGGTCGCAACCATGCAGATTGGGACGTTCTACTTCCCTTCGTGATTTATGTATCATTTTTCAACAGATCTGTACCTGAAAGTTTCCATTTTTGCTTCTATTTGTAGAAAAAATGACACATCCACTAATTTTTATCATTTGTTTTCTAATAAGAGAAAATAACAACTCTCTTCCTTTTAAGTAGGACAGACATTTAAACTTACTATGCAGGTATGGTAAAAAATATCGTGCGTGACTCAGGGTAAAACATGATTTCAGAATTCGAGTAATCTCAGTCCTTACCTTCGGCTTGGACAGTCAAATTCGTACCCGTCTAAAGTTGTCTTATTTCATCCCTTGCCGCACTATATATTATTTCATGACACCAGCATCGTAAATAAGATTCAGCGTCTATGTAATGAATCGAAACATACAAATTTCAGCCAAATGCCGTGAACAAATATTAATAAATGCGTCAATGGCGAATGCCTTAAGTCAGCGGGCCGAAACAAATGTGTTACATGCTTCGGGAAGAAACAAATAATATTTCTGCTCGCTGACTAAAAGGATTTGCGAATTTAACCATGGCGGTTTTTACTTTTGATCAAGTTTTATAAAGATGAGCGTCAATAATTAATAATATTCATAATTTCTGCTCAATTATAAATTACAAATCACAATTAACGCTAAAATACCATTGGTCTTAGATTAACTTCTTTCGGACTAGCTACTGACACTGAAACTCGAAGGTCTAATGTCATAAGATAAAACACAATTTTAGACTGCGGGTGATATGAGCCCTCGCCTACGGCTTGGGCCAGCTTCACCCTGGTCTGAAATCATTTTTTTTTATCTCTTTACCGCACAGTACAATACTATTGTTGAATGTAAACTCTATAAGATTATCATATGTGATCCTATAACATTTTTTATTCACTCTTTGAAAATATGTATTCTAAAGCCAAAATAAGCTTCCATATCATATCTTGTCCTTTTATACTTATCAATAGATTTTTGTAGTTTCACTCAGATTCAAATAGATCTCCTTCAACCTGATTTTTGTTTTTTCAGATCTGTGTAAATTTAAATTATCCTGGAATGCTGAATTCAGATCATCTCAAATCTAAATTATTTTATGCGAGTTCATTAATTTTTTAAGTAGTAAAAATTTTCCAATTCGAATTTCATCGCAGTCCAATAGACTTTACTGCTTTCTTCTTTATGAATTAAAAAAAAAAAAAAAAAATAACAAAACGAAATTAGTTAATATTAAGATAGGTAATAAATTCAGTAAATGTTAAGATGAGGCGACGACAGGTATATTCTCCAGAGTTTTATTGCTGGATGTTAACTTTTTTATTGTCGTTATATCCGTTAAGAGAGTTCCTCATGATGATGAGAAAGAGAAAGGGGTGACGTGTTAAAAATCATAAAAGGTACAACCGCCTGTTGCTATTAAGATAGCTTGATGATATTCATTCACTACATCTTACTCATCTACACTCGACATTCGTTAAACTATACATACAACGAGTGTCTCCTCTGTTGTAAATATCCCACTCACCACTTACCATTTGTTCAAGTTGGCTCGTTATTGACTTGATAATTTTTTTATTATAAATCCTGAAATCCCTCATCACAACAAATTTTATTTGTTTACTGCAATTTATAGTCTCAAATTATATTTTTATTATCTTAATAATACGACTCGTGTCAACAATCTGTTTATTTAACAGCCCTCACCATCATTATATCAATGTAGGAGATATAAAGTCCTGTCGAAAAATAAAAGAGTTCATTAGTATGAAATAATGGTCCATGTGAAGTTTCACTGAACGTGTAAGATCTATTATAATAGTTTATGAACTTCAGCGTCATTTGCGCCACTGTAAAATTCTCCAGAGCAATTTTGATAAAGCACTATAATATGTCCTCATGAAATGCTTAGTTCTGTTAAAGTACCGATTTTTGTCCCGAAATGTCTTATGAGCGGAAACGTCTTCACAAGTAGTCCCTCCGGAATTGATCAAGAATTTTTTTTTACACGGGTTATCGCTATTTGGGCTAACCTCTAAGCTAAGCGAGTATCGTGACAGACAAAATACTGTATCAAGCTGGTCATGATTCTTTTTTTCCGTGCATCTAGACTTGCTTAAGACCTAAGACACATATTTATACAACTTCCTTAAGAATGCTACGAGGGTAGTAATACTTAAAAAAAAAAAAAAAAAAAAAAAACAAAGAGTTTGGTCATTAGGAAGAAAAAAAAAATTACGAAATATTATATTATTGCAACAAAATTTAATTAATGTAACGGGATCGAAGTCTACCTCCGTTTTACGGAAGACCGTTTCCGCACTCTTCTGGGTATACACGTTTTGCGGGCATTCCTACCTCCACCCCAGACGACACTCCTAATTGAAAAATATGATCGAGTGACGGCTAAAGGTGGACGTTAATCGGAGGCATGGTCAAAAATCCTCATTGCGCGTGGTATCAACCACAGCCACCACGAGTCTATACCTCTCTTGGGCCAAGCACTATTACCATCTCAGTAAATAAAGAGACTCTGGTCGAAGTGGGCTTGGAAAGGCCCTCCGTGGTACCAATTCCCTGTACTGGTAATTAGGTTGCTTCGAGATAAGTGGTGAAATGCAATTTCTTCTCAATACCTTACAAAGGATTTTCTCCATTTGTAATATCCAAATTGCGAACAAGTTATTATCCACTTGCTCGCTCCCTAATGATTTTCTACTCTTCGAGCCCTTAGGTGCTCTGATTATTCAAGCCGAATCAAACTTCAGAGCAGCTCGGTGTTATTGCAACAAATTAATTAATGTGACAGAACCTAAGTCCACCTCCGTCAACCGGAGGCCGTTACCTATCCCTTTTGTACATACACGCATTAGGGCATACACACGTATTGCAATAAAATAGAATTACTTATGATAGCGCATAAGTTTGTTAGCATAACAAGTAAAGTTGAGCTTACCACTGACAAAGAAGTTAGAAGGTTTAGCCGAATACAATTCATCATTCCCGGAAACGCCATTGGAAATCATAAGAATAATTGCTGTAAATATTAATGGATAAAGCTAGAACGCAGTCATGTTAGATACTTCAGTGTCTGTAGTTATCAGCTATTTTTTTTTCGCGTCTAAATGAAAGTACAAGCATTCACGCTCCGATAAAAATGAGTAATCACAGTAACTAAACAGTTGCCGCGCAGGTCAAACGCCGATTTCAATGCTTCAACATATGATTTTATTGAAGTACGTATAGTTACTGTGACTCAACATTCCTCTGAGTGCAGTTACACTAAAATAATGCTATTATAGAAATTCAGTTATTTACTTTGATTGTCCAAAAAATGGAATTTTAAAGCCATTTTTTTTTTTTTTTAATATAATGCAAGTCACTGTTGATTGCCTTTGCAGAGTATTATCCAAGATTAAAGACATTTTCGCCAAAAACGTGAGCGTCCAAGAACGTCATTTTGGGAACACATTCATAAAATAATTACAACGTTTTTTAAATGATGTCCTCGGAAAAAAAATTATAGTCTTACGAATTATTCAGACTTATTAATTTGTTTTAGACCATAGTTCCATTAATATATATTCATGTTATCTATATTTTATTTCATATAGTGTCATTATGACGAGATTACGTTACATATAATCCTGTAGGACCTGATAATTTGCAAGGATTTGAATTAAAAAATTTGTTTGATGCTCTGCTCTGCTAATAAGACCAGAAATTAGTTACTTCTGTGATTATAGGATTTCTGAAAATTGTTTCGAAGAAAACCATTTTAACTTGTTTTTTCGTCAAGTAATTGAGATGATCGCTTCTATTTTAATTTTATATATTCAGTATAAGATGAATTGAAATCAATTTTAATTACTTCTTAATTTAATAAATAATCATTTTTTTTACTGTAGAATTGATCAGCTAAAATATTTGAAAAATAAAGAGATATAGTGTAACAACAAAACAAAGATGAAGTATATAATGTTAAAAAATGTGTACACATGCGTGAGTAAATTGGATTATGTATACACTACATAAGTATTTATTTACATCATGAAGTCATGATTATGCGTATATAATAGTATTATAAAGTTTTTAAAGTAGCTTGTAGCGTGGATATAATATGTAGCCATACATTACATCTTATGTATGACATTGAACGAGTTAACGGTTGTGCTTGTACTTATAAATACATTCCACTGATTATATGATGGTAGTGTCGTTGCCGATATATTCATTCTATTAAACCTAACGCACTCCCGCTGTATAATGTAAAGTAAAAGATACTTGTAACATAAGTTGTTCTACTGGCGCATATGAATTCCTTAGGTGGCGTCAGAATTGATGACATCATTTATTTATACATATTATTATAGAATGTAATTACCATTTCAAAGATTTAATCAATTTAAGCGAAAGAAAGGCAAGATAGGTTATACTACACCGCAATACGTATTGATAGTGACTTAAATAATAAAAATACATGCTAATGAACTATCAACAAGTAATAAGGTCCAGTAGTCTTCTAATACACGAAGAAAAAAATATTATGATTGAAAGGATCTAATGGATCGTGATGCTCTAATCATGAAGGGAGTGATCTGGATAGCTATCGTCATAGTCCATTCTAGCCCCACATACAATTCGAGTTGCTGCCAGCACTATACTCACTAGTGATCTGAAAGACCCGAGCATGAACTTCAAAGTAAAATTTGAATGAGACCGTGTTTGAATTAGAATCTGTAAAATCGCATAGCACTAATTTCAGGTTCTAGGTATACACTCAAACGTTTGCCGTTGAGCCGAAGTGTCTGTGGTAATTGTGAGAAATTTAGTAAAAAGTATTCATTAGCTTTTCGGTCATAAACCTCCCACACGATGTTAAAATATTTTCTTGATATGTGTTATTTCTAAATTATGAAAACTCAACTTGAGCTAAAAATAATCAGAATTCGAAGTTACTAACTTTTGAATGAAAAAGTTGGCTTTTCATTGTTTGTATACTTTTCGAATTTTTCACAGATCCCCAAATGAATTTTACACCTCAAAACCATGCACTCTAAAACCAAGTGTGTAGTCAAAATTAACACACTTGCCAAATAACATTAAAACGCCATAAGCAATACATAGGGAGCATTCCACGCCAAATCGGACGGTTTTAAGAATTTTAATTTTTAATTTCCGTCATTTTTCTATATTTTTTAGTACTCATCAAAAAACTCATCCTTCTAAATTTTGAGATTTTTTTTATCATTGGTTCAATAGATATGAAATTTTCAAAAAAAAAAAAAAACGCTCTTTTCATGGTTTTTTGCTTATAACTTGTTGAAAATTTGTTTAAATAAAAAAACTCAGAGAATAAAAAAGTTTCGTTATTCCATGTACTTTCAGAAAAAAAAAATACAAATAATTTTTTAGAAAAATTTTTCTACGTTATTTTTGAGTTTTAAAACTTTAAAGTCGTTTTCTGAAAATCATGCATATTTTGATTTTCCTGAAAATTTCTGTCAACAAGCTACTATATATTCCACAACTTTTCAGGTAGTTCCAGTCGTGGGACCTCCGTGGCTACTATTTTTTTTCGATTATTGAAAATTGAAAAAATTTTTTTTCCGCTATAAATTATTGTCCGTATCGTTTTTTAACACTGTAAACTTGTTTTTCTTACATATTCAAAATTGATTTCGATATTTTTGTATTCTTAGTAGGGATTTAAAAGCAGTAAGCAAAAGTTAATGCTATTTATGAGCAGTTATAATAAATGTTTTGATTTATTGAGAAGCAACTATTTCGAAGCAAAAGAAACATTAGATTTCCTATGTAATTCAGCTAAGACCATGACAGGAGCTCAAAAATATTATATTATTATTCGAAAAAGCTACGAAACTGTATTCCAAACGTTTTTAATTATTTTCGTGTTCTTCTAAAAATTTTACATTAACGATTGCTTTATGAACTAGAGTAGTCCTTAGTTAATATAGCTCCGTTGCTTTATCGAATAACTATATGATATTTTTGAGCTCCTGTAATGGTCTTGCCTGAATTGTATAGCAAATCTAATGTTTCTTTTGCCTCAAAATAGTTGCTTCTCAATAAATCAAGACATTTATTATAACTGCTCATAAATAGCATTAACTTTTGCTTACTGCTTTTAAATCCCTACTAAGAATAAAAAAATATTGAAATCAATTTTTAATATGTAAGAAAAGCAAGTGCACAGTGTGAAAAATCGGTACGGACAATAATTTATAGCGAAAAAAATTTTTTTTTAATTTTCAATAATCGAAAAAAAAATAGTAGCCGTGGAGGTCCCACGACCGGAACCATCCGAAAAGTTGTGGAATAGATAGTAATTTGTTGATACAAATTTTCAGGAAAATCAAAATATGCATGATTTTCAGAAAACGACTTTAAAGTTTTAAAACTCAAAAATAACGCTGAAAAATTTTTCTAAAAAATTATTTGTATTTTTTTTCTAAAAGTACATGGAATTATGAAACTTTTTTATTCTTTTTTTATTTGAAATATTTTTCAAAAAGTTATAAGCAAAAAACCATGAAAAGAGCGGTTTTTTTGAAAATTTCATATCTTTTAAACCAATGACCAAAAAAATTTCAAAATTTAGAAGGATGAGTTTTTTGATGAATACTAAAAAATATCAAAAAAATAACAGAAATTAAAAATTAAAATTCTTAAAACCGTCCGATTTGGCGTGAAATGCTCCATAGATATTAAACACGTGTTTAATGTACATTGTGAAACGTGTTTTAAGTGACTACAATAAATTATAGTTTTGCTTATGGCTTTAAACACGGAACACATTCAATGTCTATTAAAACAACACACTTTTGACACACTTGGTTTTAGAGTGTGTGCATTTTTTTTTTCTATATTGAATATTGACTCGGGACTTCTCTGAGTCATAAAAATGCATGCCATCAGTTCCAGGAAGTTTCAATGTTGCCTGGGGTCTATATAACCCCGTGGAGGGAATGTGCGACTTTTCAAAGGTATATTTGTGGTATCAGGCGTTATTATCCTCGGACAAAATATGTCCCACAAAATATCCTCAGATAAAGTATTCTGAGACAAATTATCCCCATGATAAAATATCCTTGGCAATCGGGAAAAGCAATTTCTAAAAAAATAGACTGATAAAGCAGACTTGGAAATAAATATTGAGTGAAATCCGTGAAAATAAGGGCACAGCACGATGACAAGCAGTTTTTTTTTTTTTTATCAAGCAATGATATTATGTTACAGATATTTATATGTAAGATATTTTGTCACGCGGTGCTATTTTATCATAAGGATATTTTGTCACGGGGGAAATTTGTCTAGGGATATTTTGATATAGGGATATTTCGTCTGGGGATATTTTGTCAGGGATATTTTGTCCGGGATGAAGACGCATGGAACCAGATCCGTAGTAAGGGTTAACAAGGGTATCATGACAATCCATAGAATTCATAGAAATACTAAAAGAGGTTTCTTGTCAGATGGAAAAATAATTAATGTTGTCTTATGGATTTCGCTATCTAATGAGTTTTTAATATGACTATTATGGATTTTCATAAAAATCCAGATTAAATCCATAGAAATGATTGATTAAGAGAGGAATCCATATTGGATATATTTTGTCGACAATTTTCCATGCTTTCTTACTACACTAAATTTTTTTAGTAACTATTGATGCTACCATTTATTTTACTGAGGTCAGGACGATTTTAAAACATGTAACACACAATCATATAATTGTGAATGTATATAGTGTTGAACGGATCTATCAGGAATAGACCGAGTGTGTACGGCAGCGCACGTCTCGGTTAATTTATTATAGCAGTGGCTGCTCGAAGAACACGCAGCAATGGATCTTCTCGGTGTTTATAAATTTATATAGTGTATTATACGATGATTTAGAGAAATATAAAATGAGAGTTCAAAATGCACGTGAATATAGGATACATAAGAGATCAAATGTGGAATCATGCGTGAATATAAGTGAACGAAGAAAGAATAAATAATAACAGAGTTAGTAGCGGCAGCAAATGTGTGCATACAGCAGCAAACAGCAACCCTAAATAGCTTTAAAATGCTTGGACGCAGTTTTATCGGTGCGGGCTTATACCTTGAGATATTTACTCTTTCTTATATATACTACACGGAAATAGTCCTGTGAGCATCAGACAAAATGCAAATGTGAATACATGCGACCGCTAATCTGTCTGGAGTATCCATGACATCCCAACGCCAACCAGTGACTTTTACGGCCCGTCAAGATTCAACCATTATCTCTTTTTTAATAGATTATTTTATTTATGTATATTTATTATTATTATCACAATATTGTCGCTTCAGAAAAAATTTTTTCATCAAAAGCCACTATTTATATTTTATAGAGGATGTTTTATAGTTTTCAAAACCCTACTTTCATTTTCCGTACGACCCGTATGTCCCAAATTATTGATTGTCAAAACCAAAATAGACTTTTTTGCTTTGATCAATGATAACTCCGCTCCAAATCGTCACAGAGACTTTTTGAGGGCTATAAATTGATTGGCATTAGATTACCTAAAAGAGTTTAAAGCTGAGATTATCAAAAAATTTATTGAAGCCCATAGATATTTTTTAAGATGAGCAAAAATTTGGGAATTTTTTTTTTGCGGTGGTTTTCTTAGGATTACTCTGGATTCGTCCATGATAAAAAATTTGATGTCCAGATCTGATAACAATAAGCTTGAAGCTATAATTTGCTTTTTTTGTTATTGCTGTATGACCGTTTTCCTCTGAGTTACACACGGAAAAAAAATTCTTATTACCTGTACTATCTATTGGATCGTTATAGAGGTATTGTTACATTAACGATTCTGATTGTAATCGGCTGAGAAGTATTTCTTACTTTTAAGCAAATGAATATAAATACAAAGTAAACTTTGAATCTTGCGTTTAGGTTATCAGCTTTTATGACTACTACAATATATTTACTCAAAGATACTATATGTTAAATGGTCGTTACAACAATCCATCATATTAATATATAATACATATTGGTACTATTTGGCGAGATGATAAGGATGTTTGTAATGCGTGCATAAAGGGGCGAGCACTTGAAAGTACCTGATGACCAGTTAGCTTTGTTACGTTAATAAACCATATATATGACATTTTTTCAACTATTCACTTAAAAACTGGTTAAATCCTAAACCCTTAGAACATTGCGTCAAGACAATAAATATTGTCTTTGTAGCTAGATCTCGATTGGATTCTACTATAAAGCATGCGAAGTTTGTTCTCGATTCACTAATAATCTAAAATAAATAGAAAAAATATTTTCACAGAAAAAAATGACTCGTAAATTTAAAATCATTTTCTTAATGAGCGAGTTTTTAAATTGAGAAATCACCTGTTACATCAAATGCATATTTATTTAATTCAAGTAAAATTATTTAAGCAGAAATGATAATCTACTTGATTAAAAAAATATGTCATTGCCACTGTAACAGTAACATATTTGCTTAAATCAAGTAACTTTTACTTGTTACTTAAAATTATTTTTCGCAGTGTAATAAAATATGATACAATATTGAAGTGACTCATGCTTTCTGAACAGTCAGATTTACCATACATGTAAACATAACTGTAATTACAATTATTAGTCTTAGAGTCGGATGACCTACAATTTATTTTATAACTAACTCCAAATACTATATCTAACACATTAGAAGGCATGCTCTGTTGAGCCAATCATAACAACAATAAGTAGAAAAAATAAAAAAACGACTGAGAAAAAAAATTACTCGTTTTTATAGAAATATATTTTCATATATATTCATACATACTCGTTTCTATATAAATATATTTTCATATACATATGAAAATATACTTTCTTCAATATCTTTGCTTAGTTAATTAGTTAATTACATTGAAAAAAAGGGTTGAGTAGGCTAAAATGAGATAATAGTTTTAAACACAAAAAAATTTTCTCTTAAGGGTCATTTTACCCTGAATTCAGCTTTATTGCATATTCATCATAAAATAACTTGAACAAATTTTTCAGTTAAGATTTTAAAATGGTTGCACTATTTCCGGTAACCAACTCTTCCTACGTTTTTTCCTGAAACTACAGATAAATATTTACAATGAAGTGATTTTTTGTTGTTAAAAAGTAATGTCTGATTTCGCCCTACATTTTCTACCCTCCCCTACATTTTTTTAAATTGTGTCATAGTGTAATGAGAGGTGTAACATTTCTTCAAACGCTTATTACTTCTTTATTATTATTATTATACTTCTTTTATTTTTATAGTAAGCACAGAAAAATTTTTTTGATCCAATTTCTATAATGGTCACACTACTCAGTGTAGCCAACTTACCCCCTACTTCTTCTAGAGACTTTATATCAAAATCTACAAAAAACAAAAAAAATTTTTCTTAATCACGGTGCCTAACTTTTCCACACTCTACTCTATATCGATCATCAGCAAAGTACATACATTAAATAAAAAAATATCAAAAAATTAGCAAATCGACCATGATTATTGTTATTCATCTATATCCACAATCATTGATAAATTATTTAAATAATTCCTTCAAAAAACTGGAAAGTTCTTTAACCGGCTTGCTATACTCTCCCCTTCCTCTCTATTACTCCTACTGATTTTCTTCTAAAATAATTCCCAAAACTAATCGTAAGTTTCACTTTATGTTAAAAAATAATTTAAAATATTAAATATAATTGAAAGCATAAGAGAATTTACTTTTCCGAGCTTTCGTCTACCTCATCGTAACCTGCCCTCTGCTTGATCATTATAATTTATAACCAACAAATTAACTGAAGAAGATATTAATTATTGTTATTAGTCTTACTTACACCCACATTAAATTCAAATAAATTGACAAACAAATTTATTATTTCCGCAGTGTATACTTGTCCATTAAAAGGAAGCGATAAGTTATTGATAAAAAATAAAATTAGAGTATATAAGTATAATGATGTTATAAGTAAATTTATATAATAAGAAAGAAAAAATGATAAAATAAAATAAAATACTGAAGAAATAAGAAACGATGAGAGGAAGAAATCACGTTTGTGAGAAATTTAATTGTACAATAAATCGTGATTCTTCGATTTGCAACCTATTTCCTACTGCGTTGGCGGGCCAGCACATTGAACACTATACTATACGATAAAATGTGGTGGTAAGTGTTGCTGCTTAATGCGTGGGTGCGCTCAGAACTTTGCACGATATGTAACCTGTCCATTTGTTGTTGTACTTGGGTGTGAAAGTCGGAAGAGTCTATTTAAATACTTATGAAAAATTATCATCATCAATAAATATAATCAGTTGCTTTCTCTGTTTGTATATGTTATTTAAATATTTATGAAAATAAATACAGTAATTAATGTAAATAATTAATGGATTTAATTTATTAATTTATAGATTCGCTTGCACAAACAGCCACACTAACGAGTCTTGCATTTTTTCTGAGCTCAAGTTTTACTACAGCAGTCACTGCGGCACCGTCTTACAATCTCGGGATTATTTCCGATCCTAGTATTAATATTATGGAAACGTGGGAGCAACCTTGCGGTACACCACTGGCTGCATCTTTAAAACGGCCACCACAAAGACATAGTGTTCATCGGGCATTAAAGAAAGTACGAATACAGCTGCGTGTTGCTCAAAATCATTTTCGGAAAGACCTCAAAGTCGTACACGAAATTTATTCAAAGGTAATTAAAGTATTGACTGTTTATTTCTTTAAAGATTTCAGTTTCTTTCCATGGATTGTAACCGTATGATAAATTGGTCAAAATGGACAATAATGAGGGGGAGATCTTATAAGCAAAATATTTCGATAGTATGAGTTATTATTTCTAGTTCTGGTTTTTTTTTCTCCAGATGAGTGTTCAATATCACTTTGACCCAGTTATTCATAAAAAATCCGAATGTGAGACAAAAATGGATCTGCTAGAAAATTTAAGAGTTTAAATGTTTTCAGCCAATTTCACTTAATTTTAGGTGATAAATTAATATTTCATGACAGCTTTAAACAATATCAAATTTGAGTTCTAGTTGTATATACTTTTTTTTTTTTAATTTCGAGGTTACGGGTGATAAAAAAGTAAGGGCACGATGATCCTGAGAAGTTTTTATAGACAATAATACATTGACGTAGTACCATAAATTCAAGCGAACAACTGTTTTTTTTCTTTATTAATGGTCCACTTTATTTCAGATTTAGCTTTTTCAAATTGTTGATGAAACAATTTGAATACTTTTTTTTTTAATATAAATTCGAAAATATCCGCAGTTTCTGTTGATGATATTTGTCCCACCACTATCTAGAAACAGTAATTAAGAATTTTTACTTAAATGACACCGGGTGCCATTTTGATCCCAAACCATTTTCTATCAGTTTCTTATAATTTTCCCGCTGGGAATAGGACTATCTGACTAAAATTTTTCATAAGGACCTGACAGGGTTCTTGTCAGGTTAACTTTATTTCAAATAAGTTCCCGAGAAACTGACATGGATGTAACGTTTAAGATCTATAAGGTCCTTATCAGGATTGCCTTATCAGGTCTTCACAACGATATCCTCATCGAATCCTTATCAGGATTACCTCATCAGGCCTTTACCAGGATACTCTTATCAAGATTACCTTCTTAGGTCCTTACCAGGATATTCTCATCAAATCCTTATCACGGTTGCCTTATTAGTAATTATTTAAAAAAAATATTAAATTGCGAAAAAAAAAGAGAATTTTAATTCGATCGGGAATGTTATCTATTGTATTAAGAGCATTTATTAGAGGAAGTAAACATATTTTTAATTGATGAAAAAATCCCGATGAGTGCTGGGCTGGAACCTGCGTCCTTCTGATTCAAAGTCCTTGATGCTATCCACTGTGCTGACGTACATATGAGATCTTGTAAGTGTAAATATTATATTCACATATATAAAGCATGAACTCATCAGGTTGACCTGATGGCAAATGACTTTTTTTTTTAATAAAAATTTCCTGATGAGGCCCTAGCAAGGAACTGGTCCGGTTTGCCGTAATAAGGCAAACAATATATATTAACCTGACAAGGTCCTTATGGTACTTCAGGCATATCAAGAAAAAATTCCAGTCAGGTAGTCGAGCTATTTACTGTCGACTGCGACATTAAACTCATTTTCTCAAAAAATTTACGATTCACCTTTTAGACTAAGATTCTTTCTTAAGAAACCTACGTTCAAAAACAAAAATATTTAAAAATCTAGTTTTGATGTAAGACCCTAATTTGTTTTCTTCATGTTTTTTAATAAAAATCTGAAAATCCATAGTGATTAAAATCAATGCTCCTTTCTTTTGGTACGAAATATGTTCTAAAATTTTTTCAAAGAAAAATTTTGAAAACTCAGAATATTTGCCATTTTTTCACGCAGCGGTAAAAATGTCACTTTTTAACACATGTATCATTCAACAGACGTGTGTAATTTAGGAATTAATGTAATTAAATCATTTAGATTTTTCAATGAGAAATAAATTAAAATAATTATAATCTACTTCAATTCCTTAAATATTCTTGACATGATCCAATAATTGTTATGGGAATTTTTTTTATTTACAAAAAGATTTGAAAGTATACTCTTGAATGAGATAGTAAAATAAGTTTGTTATAATAATTTATATTCATATAATGACAGTCGAGATTGTTATGTCTATCATTTATATTTTAAAAACATTATTATCGTAAGCAGTTATAGTTGTATAATAATACAGTTTTTTTTCTGCTTTGCTTCATAATTTTCCACGTATATCCATTACCATTTATTATTTTATTGTCAAGATTAGCGCCACACCTGATGG
Organism: Microplitis demolitor; assembly: GCF_026212275.2. Taxonomy (NCBI): domain Eukaryota; kingdom Metazoa; phylum Arthropoda; class Insecta; order Hymenoptera; family Braconidae; genus Microplitis; species Microplitis demolitor. Next base: position 4,510,005 of record NC_068553.1, read on the forward strand.
TTTTAGAAAACTGAGTTTTTCTGCTGTCTTTCAATATAGAAAAAAAAAATATTAATAATGATAATAAACCATAGCTTTGGTAAAGTAAATGAAATAATATGATAGTTGGGTATAGAAGACGCTTCGTACTTCGTAGGTTGGTTAGTAGGTAGTATTCCACTACTTCCCACAATATTCCTGTCAGCTGAAACAATTGAATCTCTTTGGATTTCCGTTTTTGTTATTATTATTATTATTATTATTTTTTTTTTTTTATGGAAAAATATTATCAGTTTTTTTTTTACAGGTTTATAAAGTATTGAAGGGACAATATCACATGAGCTGGTTGCCAAAGAATCAGCTTGAATGGTATTACAATGAACTTTGGTGCAAAGAAAAGAGTAAAAAAGCTGAACGTGGATTGCCACAACTTCACGACGCGCTTCAACGATTTGCCATAACATTTCATTTGTTGAAGAATTTTCGTCTCAAATCAAATATCAATGTCGAGTATACAATGAATAAAAGGAATGAAATCATTAATCAAATGCAAAATGAAGTTCATCGAGTAAGCTTTATTTTAATATATTTCTTAGGGACGCCTGTTAAAAAATTTTGCTCCAAATATTTTCAAAAAAAAAAAAAATAATATTAAGGATCGATTTAAACCTTAGAAGTCTTTCATAACAATTTGTATGCAATGGTTTACTTGAAATAGTAAATAACAATTTTATTTTAGAAAATAATTACTTATTTTGAGTATTTATGGAAACAAGAACAATAATTACTTGAATTCAATGTTTTTTTCTCAATGGATACAAGTAGTGTTTGTATAAGAAAAAATGAAAAAAACTTTTAAATTCTGTGTTAAAATTAACATATATTGAATATTAACATCCAAGTCATAGCCAGTGCGGCCAGATCGTGGGATATTTTTACCCCCTCCTGGCATTACACCCCATGCTATTTCACCACAAGAAGGGGTATAAATATCCCACGATCTGGCAGCACTGGTCATAGCTAAGTGTTTCAGAACACTTATTTAAAAAGTTTAAGAAATAATTTTTTTTTTGGTAGAAACTTCAAAACGATTTTACCATTTTGAGTGATAAACTTTACTCTTTTTTTAAAGACTGTAGATAATCGTTGATAAAAAAAAAGTCTTCTTTAAAATTACTTCTATAATGTAGAATTATAAAAATGTTTTACTTTCATTGGTATTTTAATGTTTTACTCAGTACGATCTTCTTTAATCGTAATAATAGTAGATAACTAAGATTCGAAAATTTGTTATTTTCAGATGCTGTGTGAAGTGGAAACAGCAATTTTAAATTTAGGATTACAATTACCAGAAATTCATAAAACAGAAATAGTCACATCAGATTCTGATTGGGCCACAGAAGGTGATCTCACTCTTATGCTCATACAAGACTGGGGTGTCCTACGACTTTACCAAGCATTTCTCAATGATTGGACACGGGCGCTTCGTAATGCGACAGCTATTGGTCCTGGTACTTGTGATCCGGATGCCATGAAACCGCTTTTATATCGAGCAAAACAAAAAAATCCGAAAAAAACGAAACGATTAAAGCCTAAAAGATTAGCTCAAGTTAAAAAGAAAAAAAATGAAAATAATAATAATCATAATATTGATAATAATAATAACAATACTAATATTAACAATTATAATAATAATAATAATAATAATAATAATAATAATAATAATAATAATAATAATAATAATAGTAATAGTAATAAAAATAATAGTAATAAAAATCATAGTAATAAAAACAATAATAATAATAATAATAATAATAATAATAATAATAATAATAATAATAATAATAATAATAATAATAATAATAATAATAATAATAATAGTAATAGATCTAATCATAATGAAGGTGTTGTGGTTAGAAATAATGAAATTATCGTAGGTGGTAATGGCGAAGTTATTCATTCACGTAGACGAGGCGTCAGACGACGAATGGCTAAGAATAGGAGAAAAAAAAATAGACAATAACGTTCTATAAATAGGATCGCAAATTATTCATAAATTATTTATTTCATTGTCATCAATTTTTTTTTTTTTTTTTTTTTTTTTCTATAGAATTTATTAAATTATGTCTAATTTCTTTTTTTTTTAACTACATTATTAACAAGATTCATATAGAACTTTTATAAATTTCTACACTGTAAAAAATAAGATGCTGACATCAAATTCTCTAAGAATTTGACAAATTTCCTCTTCAGTGGAACCAAATTCGTTTGAACCAACGAAAACTAGTTTGTCTCAAGAAAATCATTTTTATTAAATTAAAAGCTCTACCTGATTATGAGAAATCGCTTAAGCGTTTATATTAAAGTTTTTAACTTTGACCGTAAATAAAATAACATTTGAGTAAATAGTGAAATATATTTTGATTAAATTTTGGGTGTACTTAGTTTAAAAATAAAATCTTTTCGAAGCAAATTTTTCAATTTTGATAAATTTAACTTAAACTCTTGAAACGTTTGGTTTGAAAACTCTACATATTTCAATGAAACAATAGTAGTTTCCAATAATACCGAACGTGTGTCAACCGATGAGTTTCTTGGGGAGAGAATCCAATGAGGTTGTAGGAATAATTTCACGCACTCCTATTAAAACTGAAAAATATTTGACAAGAATATAAATATATTCGTAACAAAATAATGAACCATATTTGAATAAAAGTCCTTATATTATCGATTCGATAAAAAAAATTATTTTTAAAAAGAGTCACATATTTATCTCTTTTTAATTAATGCATAAGCAATCGATTTTGTTTGTATCCATTCAATATAAAAACAAAATATTAGAAGTAAAATTTAACTAAAACTTTCCTACTGGTTCTGTGGCGTAGCGGTAAAGCGACTGATTCTTGCGCGTTGAGTGTTGGGTTCGAATTCTCCGGATACCAATAATACGAATATTCAATTGTTCACTAAAAACTTCTGTATGTTAGGATTATTTGTAAAGTGTAATATATATATAATATTATAATATAATGTAACTGTCCTAACACTTGATGAAAAAAAAAAAAGAAATGATAACAATAATAATAATCAAATCGAATCAAAAATGAAAAAATACATAAGAAAAAAAAATTTTTTTGAATTAATTATTAATGAAATAATCCAAGGCAATACTCATTTGATTCGGATTACTGTTTTTTTTGGATCTATGAAATACAGCAATTTGAAATGATCATTTATTGAATCAATTGCAAGGACAGTCTCTATGAACCTAAAAAAATATTACTTTCAACACTAAGATTCATTTGCTTTAATAAAATTTTGACAACTGAAAATTAATACCTTCAATCACCTCACAATTTACTGTGAGTGAAATTTTTAATTATTTTATATGAAACAAAAATCATCATTGCATCAACAGCATCAATGACTTTAGCTAATTTCTATTTTTTTTCATTAATGAAAAAAGTTATTGAGTTACAGAATTAGTTCAAACGACTCGGTATCTTCCTTTAAGAAACTCACTTGGAGTAAAATACTGTCAAACGTAGAGGTCAGCAGATTCAATCGCTTGACGCTCTTGGCTGTATCGAAACGCACGGAGTACTTGAGCCAAACGAATCTGGTTTGACGTTCGGAATCATTTTTTACAGTGTAGAGTAGTGGGCGAAAGTATGAGAATCGATAGGAATTCGTTGGAATAATCTTCTATGTCCATCTCCGGATAGGAATTCTTGTGGAAATCTCTTAGACTCTATTGAAATTAATGAAAAAAAAATCTTGTGTTGATAACTTTGAATTTCCCTTGGAATTCTAATGGGATTTATGAGAATTCAGTCGGGACATTATAGGAACGCATAAAATTTTTCGACAGTTCCCTGCATCGGAATGTAGAAATGTGACAAATAGATGACACATATGCCTAAATATTTTGAATGGGCGCCAAAAAAAAAAAAAAAAAAAAAAGAATGTGTGGAATAAATTTCTCATAAATCCTTACTTAAATGTTGCAACATTTATGTTATTATTTATGTCGACGTGTAAGTCAACATAAATTGTTATATATGTAAATATGTATGCGCAAAACAATAAATGTCAGATTGAATAGATTTTTCGCATATATGTATATATGTATATTTTCATGGGAAAGGGAGGAGGGGAGCGAGTACATTATCTAAAGAGTCTATTTAAGAATTCTTATGGGTGTTGATGGCGCTTTTGGACGGGTTCCCATCGGAATCTTCATTTAAATCCACTCAGATTCTCAAAAGAATAGATGGATTTTTATTGGAATCCATGATGACTGAACAGGATAAAAATCAAAAGAAAAATATTCGTTGGGATTCCTGAAGACTTTGTCTTATGGAAGATATTTCTATGGCTTCGATAGATTCTCATAAATTTTTACGGAGTTATATGATCCGATAAATTCTCAATATTGAATTGAATTCATATTTCTATTGGTCTTCATGGATTCTTATGGATTTATTTGAATTTCGTATCCGATTCCTATAAGCTTTTATGGATTCCATATTTAATTTCAATGAATTTCTATGAATTTTCATGAATTTCTATGAACTTTTATGATTTTCTATGGTATTCTCCTGGATTTTTAAGAATGTCTCTGAATTTCAATGCTCTAATGGATTTTCATGGATTTCGATATTTCGTATATACTCGAATAGGTTCTCGCAGATTCTCTTGGACTTCAATGGATTCTCAAGCACAGAAGAAAAAATTACATTTACTCAAGATTATTTCTTGCAATCCCGAAAAAAAGTCGAAATTGTGTTTGTTTTAGCTTAAACTAACAATATTTTGACTTTACTTTTGGATTGCAAAAGTATTTTTGAGCTAACGTATATTTTTTTCTGTGTCGATTCCTGAAAATTTTTTACATCAAAAATGATAATTTACTCTAAGTCAAGAAATGATGTCATTGCTGACATAACAAAAATATTTATATTTGAATGGAGTAATATTTACTAGTAACTGGAATTAATTATTCACTTTTTTCCGAGTGAATTTTAATGAATTTTTTTCTGAAATTTCTACGGATTCTCCTTTGGATTGTTTTGATAGTGTAATCAAATTTTTTAAATTCAAGAATTTATTGTTTAAAAAAAAAAAACAGTATTACAAAATCTACTTGATAATTATTTAAGCAGTATTAAATAAGAAAACGTGCACATTTCTTTATTTTGTAGATATAAAAGTTGTTAATTGTTTTGCAAATAAAAATGCAATAAATAAAATTATTATTATTTTTAATTATTAGTGCCTGCATAGGTCTTGACGCCAAGTTCTTATGCTATTGAACAAGTTTTTATATTATTGAACAAATAAATAAGAAAATATAACGTAGAAATTATTTATTAATAGCTCCTCGACGGATAATTCACGTGGGCTAAAAGTTGTTAACTGTGATATTTTTAGCGTACGTAATTACAGAATTTCTACGTTTTCTACTACTACAACTTCTGTTATAATTATAAAAATAATAATAATGATTTTTTTTTAAAATTATTATTGGTATTGTTTAGATTTTTGTACTATCCAAGTCAAAGTTTTTTATTGCTTGATAATAAAAAACAAAAATTACTTATTTTTTGAATCTCATATTGGAGTATTTAAAAAAGAAAATAGAATTATGTAGGTGATAAGTATATTCAACTACTGTTAGATAAATGTAATTTTAGAAAAAAAAAATTTATGTTTATGAGCGTGCTCAATTGTAAATTAAATATCTCTATTTATTATGTATTTTAATAATCTCAACAACATTACGTGTATATTCCATTGGGCACATTATTATTATTATTTTAATTGTATATCAGTTACTATTATTAATTACTTATAAATTTTGATGCGCTATTTATTTTATTCCGTTACCATTTCATGTATTTTATTTATTTATACTTTTTTAAATATGTGTAATCATTTACAATAAAAACGTTTTTTTGTATTAAATTTATTTTGTATATCTTATTTATATTTTTAAGTCAATACTATACTACCCTATCAAAGAAATCCATTCAGGTATCCAGATGAATATCTTATGGAATAGATTTCCATAGCATTTTCGGATGGATTGAGGGAGGGGGAGGGGTCGGGCTAAATCATAAAAAAAACGCTTTTTTATGATTTTTTTTGAGTCGTGTGGATTGAGCTAATTGATTAAAACCTTATGAACATTATTAACTATATATTCAACAACATGAAGTAATTTTTTTATGTAAAAGTATCTGCAAACAAGCCAGTGACGGAGATTTTCCCAGAACGTCTTTAAAAAAAGGTGATTTGCGGTGAGCAGTGTATCTCAGCTGGAAATTATCAGAAATGAAAAACCATTGGAATATAATCAAAGCACTATTAACCCCCCCCCCCCTAACGTTCCCTGATTATTTTTTTTTCATTTTTTCCTTTTTTAATGTTCATTCAAAGTAAAAACTGCTATTTTTTACGAAAATTTGTGCCGTTTTGGAAGTGGAAAACCCCCTTGATGTAAAAAAAAAATTCTAAAACTCAACGTTGGGAGGAGGTTTATTATACGTAGAAAGTGTGTACTAAGTTTGAAATAAATCTGCAATGTTGTTTTTAAATAGCAGTGCTCACGGACTGTGCTCAAAAAATGACAAGAGACCTTTTTTGTAAAGCATTTAATTTTCTACATTGTATTTTAGTCGTTTCAAATTATTGATTCATTAACGAGTTATATCTTCAAGGTGACAAAAAAAATTTCCCTTGTTATTTACATAGGAAATGCTATTTAAGCGAGCGTACATTTTGTAATTGAAGTAATGGGCCCAACTGGGTACCCAATTTTTTCGTAAGTTACATATGATTTGATTTTTGTATCGGACCGAAAAAAAAAAAATATATATATATATATATATATATATATACATATATAAGATTAGAGTTAACAAATAACGAAATTAAATTGCACGTACCAGGCATCCATAAAATATCGAGTAGTTTAAACACACGTTTATTTACTTTGTCAATATCACACGAGTTTGGAGTCAGAGACCTGCGCGATATATGTCACGCAGACAGATTATGAACTCCTACGGAAACGCCGTTAATGACGACCGTTATCATCCATACGATAATAATAACAATATTAAGTGCCAGCTCATACTCCCAATTATGCATCGTTTTGTAATATCAATTACTAATTTAATCATCTATGATAAAACCTCTTTTATGAATAATCAATAAAAAAATAAACCAAATGTAAATATTCTTATTCATAATAATAGCATAGAGATTATATTATTAAAAAGCATTATAACTGATCCGATGGACTTAAATAAAAAAAAAGTATTAACTTTAAGTTAAATATTATTTTTATTCGATAAATTAAAATAAATATTATTTATATATATTTATATATCTGCAGTGTCTATTGACTTGAAAATCCCGTAAACGACACGTTCGTATACCAGGAGTACACGGTGAAACGCAGGTTTACTCACTTCTATATGTATAGTTTACTCGGTAGTCAGTAGGTGGTTACCACCCTCTGTGCAATCGATATATCTACTCACGTTTATCGTTTGTACGCGTATTTAAGGAATGCAAATATATGATTCTGCTGATGCTAATGCTGGTAATTCTTACAGACGCAGCATCATCAAGTTTAAATAAATTTTTACTACGTACGAGTTTGTTAATTTTTTGACTATGACGTAAAAATACGTAGAGAGCAAATCATATCGTATATTGAGAAAAGGAAACAAGTGTATAACGTTTGTATACAGAGCTGGAAATTTTATGTGGTTTACGAGGAAAAATTTTTTCTAATTATAGTTATTCGTTCATACCGCTATTTTATTATTACGATGACCTAATTTGGGCACGTATTGAGATTACTATTAGCAGTAGTAATGTTATATTTGCATGCATGACACAATTAATAGTTTAAGATTTTTAATTAATAATTATTGATCTCGACATTGAATCGGAATTTATAATTTTCAGGGTACACAGAAAAAAAAATTTCTTAACGCAAGAAATTTTTTCTTGCCTCAAAAAATTTTGTTTTTAATTCATACTGCAAAAAAATTTTTGAGACAAGTAAAAGTAGGTATTTACACGAAAGAAAAGAAAAAAAAATAATTTTTGCAAAAACAATATTTTCTTAAGTAAGTAAATAAAAATCATTGAATCATCAATTTCATATCTAAATTGGTAAATAATTTTCTTGACCGAAGAAAATTTAATCTTATTTACACTATTATAGAAAAAAAGATCAGCATTTTCGAGCTAGAGTCAAATTTTTCCGATGAAGAAAAAGATTTTGAATGAAATCTTCAGATTTTTGCACTTATAATAGATTAGAGTACAAATATCTAATAGCATCATTTCTTGTAATAAGAAAATACAAAATTTTTTAAAATTGTTTTTCCTCTCAGTGTACACTACTTTAAAATTTTTACATGCTCACCATTTCTAAACTGACACTCCAATGTCAGCCATTTCTGACCTAGATTTAATCTAGTGACTTAATTGACTAATTATGACATATTATGACAACATTCTACTATGATGACAAATACATACTTATAAAATTTCTATAAAGTTCACTAAATACATAAATTGTATATACAGAAAAAAAAGGATTTTTGGCGCAAAAAGTTTTTACTCACCCCAATAAAATTTTCACTCGTCTCAAAGTAATAATAAATTTTATTAAAATCCGTAAGATGGACGGTGGAGTAAAGGACCTTCATGATATAATGTAATTTAAATAGTTATTATACTAAAAATTACGTTTATCATTAGAAAATTGTTATTATTAGTAAAATCATAATAATAATAATTTTTTTTTTCTCAAAGTAAGAAAATTCGTACTTGCCCTTAGAAATTTTTTGCTTTAAAAATTGAAAACAAAAATTTTCTTGGAACGAAGAATTTTCTTGAGCTAAGAAAAAAATTTTTGAGGCAAGAAAAAATTTCTTGAGCCAAAAAATTTTTTTCTAGTTCTATGAAATAGTAGTTTAGCTATCGAGTGCGATCGTGTTTGAAACGCGAGTGTAAAGATTGGTGCCCGAGCCGAAGACGAGGGTACCAACACACGAGCATCTTAGAGTCGATTGTACTAGATAAATACATTAGTTTTTGTGACAGATGTTTGAAATTTACTACATTTAGTGCCTACAAATGGCAGGTTATAAATCCGCGTTTATTTATTTGGTAAGATTGTTTTGAGTATTTGTTGAAAATTAGAGAGAAGTCGGTAAGTGGACGAATTTAAATGATGATAAATTTTGTCACAAGATGGATCGTAAAGTTACTTCGATATTTTTTGGTCGTTTGCTATCGCACATGTAACCAAAAAATATTTTTTGATTCGATTATGACGTCACTTTTAGAACGATTAGGTGCCATTTTTACCAGCTGTATCTTATCTAATATTTTTAACTGCCGGATGTAGGCGCTAAATGTCGTAGAATTCAAGTGTCTGTCACAAAAAAAAATTTTTTTTCATTTCATATTGCAAAATTTTTCTGTTCAGAGAAATTTTTTCTTTCTGTGTATTCGTATGTATTTGTATTCAATAGTTTTCAACTTGGGCAAAATGATCACTCAGAATCATAAAATATCACCAAATAAGTGCCGGCACATACTTAAATTTATAAATTCAGTAGTAAAGCAAAGTAGTCCGACTAATACTTAAAATTGAGAAATTTTCAAGGCAAAAAAAAAAAGTAAATAAACATTTTTTTTTTACTCAACTAGACTATCTCACATTCATCAGAAGAATTTTTTCTCGCTTTAATAGTTCCCTAAAAAATTTCAATCAATTAATTATTCGCATTAATTTAAAATTAAAATTGAAATAACTCAAGATTTTGAAGTAAATAATACAAATTAAAAACTAGTATGAGTGTAAAAAGAAAAAAAAAGGTAAAATTTACCAGTTGCACTGATATTCTTCATGGTAATATATATTTAGTGATAATAATTTGTCATTTGTTATCTATTGCTGATCTAAAAATAAAAAAATCACCTATTTTATGTATAAAAATCCTACCTTCGAAATTGAATGCAACAAATTGATAAAAATAAAATACTAAAAATTCGATTGATTTGGATCATCGATCTAAAGATAGGCAATCGCCGTATGGTATTTCCATTTGAATCATAAGATAAACATCCCCTCTATCGCAAAAATTAAATCATTTATTCTTCAAACACCGCGAAAATTTTTTTTTTAAATTTACAAGTAGGCGTCATTGAATTACTAATGCTATTTAAATATATTCGTAATTTTCTAAATTAAATAAAAAAATAAATAAATAACGAATTATTTAATTTCATCAACTTATTACATAAATTTGAGTAATATACCCCAAGATTAATAGATAATCCCAGGTATTTGTCGGATGATGTCTAGTGTATTGTTATCAGCTGGGCATTCTCAAGACAATATTCATAATAACGTCATCGTTAATTTTATAAATATGTGTGTTGATAGATTTTAGGTAATGACTGATTTCATTCAAGTGGATGTCAAGTGCTACTTCATGATAAGATAAAATGTGACGTCCACAAATGAATGACAGAAGTCACGTTCAATCAGGTACTTCTATTATTCGCCATATGATTTGCTAAAAATTATGATAAATAAAATAATCTAATGCAATAAGATTAAACTAGATAAATCTTATATTTACCTAATATTATAATAAATAGATACTTGAGTATGACGTGGCACATTTTATTAATGTTGAGAATACATCCACCTCCCTCCGCTGTTGAGGTGGCATTCATGACGAGACGTCGAAGAACGGCTACGTACATACGTACGATATTGTTTACACTATCGCATATATAAATGAGGAAGCACAAGGGTGCGACAATCTCAGTATACGATCGCCATCAACTCGTAGTGCTTGTTTATTAATTGATTTAATTTCCTTTTTTTTTTTTTACATTTATTTTACGAAGTTTACCAACAGTGTACCTGAGAATTTTCTATTATAAAATTTACAATATAAAATAAAACTAGAAAAAAAAAAATGTCTAATAAATACAATAAAATTTTTATCTTATCTCTGTTGATCTTGGGCATTTCCGGTTTACCAGTACGTCACAAACGTCATTCGTATTTACAATTACCGTTTTGGCATATACCGTGCGGTGAACCGGTAACGGAAAATGCGATGAATAGTGTAAGTGAACAAGACATTGAATTGAGTCTGGAAAGAATAAAAACTCAACATCAGAATGCACTTTCGGATTATTTACATCATGATTATGAATATCTATATGAGCATGTTAAAGTTGGTCCTGCAGAGCATCAGTATATACCAAACTGGGTGCCAGGAAAAAAAGAAGTTCATATAGTTAAGAGATTAACTGGGAAATCACCTCAAACGGTAATTAAATTTTTTATTATGAAAATCTACCCTTATAAACTTTGAGAATTTTAAGGAAAATTATTTGGATATTATGTAAAGAAAGTAAAAATACATTTTTTATTGATAATTTTTATTGACAAAAACAAACAATTATTTGATTACTTATCAAAGCCCTGAAGCTAGTGTTAAGAATACTTTTTCCAAATTTTTTATATATTTTACCATAAATTTTTAGTCTTTTTAATTTTATCAGCTGTGATACCTTTTTTTTTGTTCTTCTTAATAAACTAAAGGGAATTTAGAAAAAATAAAAATACTAAAAATATGAAAACCAAAACTTTTTTATCACTGACAGTTATGAGAATTTTTATCAATAACTTATTATCAGTACAACAGTAACTGGCACGTGGCCCAATTGGGACGATAGCCAATAAAGAAAAATACAAAAAAGAACTTATTATCAGTATCATTTAATTATTTCTTCATTGTCTAATAATTAGTTCCACTTTTTGAAAATTCAACACGTGACTAATCATTAATTTATTATCTAATTTTGACAATTGAGAATTAGTTTTTATTAATAAATTCTATGCATGAAAAATAAACATGTTTAGCTTATTTATTTTTTTTTTATTTAAATTAAAAATAAAATTTACTGATTTTTTAATAATTTTTTATTTTCACATTTAATAAATCATGATAAGTATCTAATTTGTATGGTATAATTGTAAAGTAAATAATCTCCCCTTATGGTAATAACTCAAATTGGATCAACTTTCTCTCTCCTGATCATAGTAATGAATATTAATATAATAATAATAAAGTGGTAATATTATACAGTGAATAAGTAAATTAACTACAATAATAACAATGTTATTAAATGTATATTAAAAACTGCCAGATAACATGTAAATTAAAATATAATAATAAACGTTTAAATCGTTAACTCAAATTGACAATTGATTAATGTTAAATAACAAAATTTAATGAGACAGTAATTATTATAACGTACCAGGCAAGCAGGAACTGGGTGGTCGTAGTTTCATCGCTCGTGCTCTTGCCAATACGATACGACTAGAGCTACGATTCACTTTGAACGTACACACGACCAGACGGTTAAGTTGAATAACTCATACTCGCCGGGTCGTATGACTGTGCAATCAGTTGCCTGTCAAGACTTATTGTCGACCGATAACACAACATGCTTTTTTTTTTAATATTTTCATTCAATAAATATTTATCAGTTTAATTTGTTTGTTTATGTTTCAGATTATCAATCATCTGCCAAAATTACACGAAGATCTACAAAAATTTTCAGTTGCAGTAGATCAAATGTTGGAAGATGAACCAACATTTATAATTAGTAATTCATTAAAAAAAACAAAATTTTACCTACAAATGATGTTATGTGAAGTTGAAAGCAGTATTGCTAATTTTGTGGACTTATCGATACCCAAAAGAGTAAATATCGATATTATGGCTGTTGAAGAGAGACATCCGACTGATGACACAATAAGATTAGTACGAGATTGGGGAGTGATGTTAAAATATAAAAATTACTTGCATGCATGGAAACATGTTTTTAATGATTAGAACACTTACAAAATATTCATTATTTATTTTTAAGACTATAGTTTTTTTTTTTTTTTTTTTTTTTTTTTAATGCGAAAAGTGTGCAGAAGCTCTGCAATATTTTTTTGACTTTTTACTTTCTTCGGGTAAAAAAATATCAAGCCAAAATAACAATAAAGTTTTTTTTCGGCCGAAAAATAACTGATAAAAGACATAGATTATTAGGCGTAAAAAATTGAAAATAGGCTGACTCGATTTATCGGACAGTTATCGGAGCGTTTTCTCGATCAAATATTTTTACTTGGCTTGCTAACTTAAAAAATTTTAGTTGAAAGTATTTGAAGTCTGCTCTAAGTTTCAACCCGATGAAAAAAATTTTTAGAGGCCGCTTCAGAATTTTTTTCTAAACTTTTGAAAATCAACGAAAACCGTTTTTTTAAACCTTTGGTTTCCTACTAGTTCAATATTTTCTATATAGATCGTACAGAAAAATACTAAAATTTTGAGTCAAAATATTAGTACTTGAGTCACTCAATATTTTTGAAAATAAATTTATCAAATTTTTCGATCGTTTTGTGACATTTAAATATTAATATTAAGACTTTATCTTGTTGTCACTATTGTTTAATAGAGTAATAAAGGAATTGTGACGGAGTAAGATTTAAATTTAAAGAAATGAATACTTGCTATTAGATAAGGCAGCTACGAATTTTTAAAAATTAAATTCTCTGAAATTTCACGTTTTTCAGTGGAATAATATAAAAATTTCCTGACTACGGAAAGAAAATTCTACTAAAATTTAGAACTAGACTTTTAATGGCGTCAATTTTTAAATGTCTTATTTCAAAACTTATTATGTAGGGTATATTTTTTACTGTTTAACATCGTAATTTTAACCAAACCTATAGTAAATTTTGAAAAAAGACATTTAAAAATTGACGCCAATGAAACTCTAGTCCACGATTACAATGTTAACATCATAAATTTTAGTGGAATTTTTTTTCCGTGTATACATGTTGATATTTATTTACGATAATAATGATAATGAAAATTGTTCTAAGGTGATTTAATAGATAATTAACGAGATAAAATAAATTAAAAAAATATTAATGACTTTTGAATATTAATATATTGACTTAAAATTTAAGTATATTATTCTATGACTTGCATAGAAAAGATTGAACTTCTAACGAACCAAAGTTTTGAAAAATAATAATTGATGTTCCTTGATTTTCAAAATTTTTTAGCGATCTCTAAAAAATTTTTTATGAATTAAAACTTGGAAAGATCATTAATTTTTACAAATTACATTTATTTGATTGATTTCAAAACGAAAGAAAGTCAAAAATATTTTGCTACCTTAATGTGCATTTAATGACAATAATTAAAAAAATGACAATATTCGACGAGTTATATTATGACAAAAAAACAGTTAGATATCGAATATATGGTTTAGATTTTAAGATAATGACTTCGAATTGAAGATTAAGGTACTATCTCATTAATTTTAATGCATCAAAAATTATCCTACCTAGTAAACATTATTTAAATCATTAGCTTTTTAAGTACTTAGATCTCTTAAGATCAACAAGAATCAAAGCTTTAATAAAAGCAAACTATCAATCTCTTATCATTAAAACAAATGATTTTTAAAAAAATTTTGAGTCTCATAAAAAACAAATCTAAAATTGAACTCTGCGAATTTTTTTAGATTTGATTTATTTTTTCCTGGATAAATATAATATAAAAGTGAAAAACAAATTTTTCGAACAAACGTTAGGTAATTTTTTATAAAATTGAATATTTAAAAATACTTATATTGATGTGGGTGTGAAAAAAGTGCATTGGTAATGATTTGTGTTAATTTATTTATTTATATTGCAAACAGAAGTGAAAATTTATGAAGTCATTGACTATTAAAGATAGCTAATACCACTGTAGTGTTATAAATATAGAAAGAAAAAAGAGGGAGAGAGAGAGAGAGAGAGAGGGCACTGTTTGGCTAATCTTTTTACTTGAATATGCTCGTGGTATTTGCTCAGCGGAATTTCTTTATCTAGCAAATTAATACCTTGGGTAATAATAAAAAAAAAAAATTTATTGCATTATTTATTATAGGTTTGACAAGTGAATTTTTATAAATTGTAATTTAGTTAGATTAATTTTCATATTTATTGACAAGCATTAAGTGCCAAATAGTGTGAATTTTGTTAAGTACGTTGACACAAAAACTTTATTAATTTATTATTATAATAATGTAAATATGTTTTAAGGATAATTCCAATTCATGTAATATTTATACAGTATTATTTATAAATAACTTATTTATTAATTGTATTTAGTTGCTGTAGATGATAATTATTTATTGCTTTTTATAATGAAAATTAAAAAAAAAAAAAAAAAAAATTGAATAAAACAATTTTTTAGTACATTATGAGTTAGTTAATGTGAGATTCAATCCTAGTATTGTATGATAAATACCCTGATAGCCAAGTTGGGGAGAAACTGACGAGAAACTTGCAGCCGCAACTGGACACTAAGTTGACCACCAACAGTTGGTACCTCCAATAGTTGATAGACATTTTCTGAGAAAGTTGGTGGCAAAAGTTGCTTGCAAAAGTTGGTGATCATAAGTTGACGGTAAGTTTACTTCCAATTTCCTCAAAAACTTGCATTCCAGTTGCGGCTCCATACTGGCGCCAACTTTCTGAGAAAGTTGTCGGTAACTTGTAACCAAAAATTGCAAAATCTAAAGTTGTTGACAACTTGTCGTCAAGTTGGTTGGAAACTAATGAATGACCAACTTTTTCACGATCAACTCGTGCTATCAGGGTACCTACTCTTGTGAACTCTTTCTGATAGCAAGACTTTCTGGTCAGAAAGTTGATGTCAATTAGTTGCGATCAAGTTGATGATAGCATCGGCTGTTGTAATTGTTGACTGGAAGTTGTTACCGACTTTTCCGGAAAGTTAACGACAACCCTGACAGCCGAAGTTGGCAGCAAGCTGGTGATAATCAACTGCTGCAACCTTTCGCCAAGTTAGTCGCAAAAATTGGCATTTTCATAAGTTGATGGCAACTTTCTGAGAAAGTTGCTGGCAAAGATTGGCATTCTATTAGTTGACGCATTAAAGTAGCCTCTAATTTTCCCGAAAAGTCGACAACAGGTTGCGGCAGTAAATTGTCACCAACTTTGTGGGAAAGTTGATGACAACTTGTGAAGTCAGCAGTTACAAAAGCCGAGATTTGTTGACAAATTGTTGTCACGATAGTCGCAAGTAATGTACACCAACCTTCTGATCAGAAAGTCTGGCTATCAGGTAATCTACTGCCGTAACTTGACGGCAACTTGCGGGAAAAATGGAAATCAACTTTCCATTAACTAATAAAATGTCAATTTTTGCCAACAACTTTCTCAGAAAGTTGGCACCCAGTTGTCGTCAACTTGTAGAAATGCTAACTTTTGCGACCCACTCAGCGACAAGTTGCAGCAGTAAGTTGTCGTTAGATTGCCATCAGCTTGGTTACCAGGCTATTAATAATTATGCATAGAATTTGTGAAATTGTAAAATAGATGGAGCGTCCGTGAAATTTTATGGTAAATGTAATTTTTTATCTTCAAACGGTTTAAGTTATGATATTTATGATAATGATTTTGTTATCAGGTCGAGTATTCTACTGTTCCCACTAATGTTAGATAACCAGAGGTAAGTATAACTCTGATGGCCGGACTTTCTGGCGAGAAAGTCACATCGATTATTTGCGATCAAGTTGACAATAACTTATTAACGATAGTTTTTGTAATTGTTGGCTACAAGTTGTTACGAACTTTCTCAGAAAATTGACAACAATCTACTGCCGCAACCTGGTGCCAACTTTCGGTGAAGATTGAAGGGAACTTTCCGTTAACTTATGGAATACCAATTTTCGCCACCGACTTTCTCAGAAAGTTGGCGTCCAGTTGTTCAATTTTTGCGTTTAAATTGATGACAAGTTGTAGCAATAGGTTCTCAATAAATTGTCACCAGCTTCGCTATCTGAGAATCTTTCTGTTCAAGAATTTGCTATTAAGTGTTTAACGGTCAAGTTAACATCATGTTGATGTCAAGTTCTGCTGTTGAAAATTTTGATTGTAATGTGCGTACAACATGAACTACAAGCTGACGTAAATGTACTGCTGTAATAGGAATGCAAGTTGAATCAAAAAGTTGACTTCAAGATGCATGCGGAAAAAAACTAAAAGTACAATAGTTGATTACAACATGATAGGAAGTTGTGAAAAAAAACTTGAATAAGTAAAATTCAACATCCAAATTGACAACAAGTTACCCTCAACCGTTTGCACAATCAAGTTGATGTTGTAAACTTTATATCTTATGTTGGTTGAAGATATGTAGATATCCGTCAAAATGTCTATGAGGGTATCTTATCATGAAGTATCTACGTTATCGACTAACGTATAACAAAGAAAAATGTTATAAAATTCAATGCTTACCCTGGTAGCCAAGTTGGCCGCAACTTGACGACAACCTACTGCCGCAAACTATCACCAAGTTGGCCGCAAAAGTTCGCATTTCCATAAGTTGACGGCAACTTTCCAAGAAACTTGTCGACAACTTTCAGCTCGTGTAACTGTTGCCTACAAGTTGACTACAAGTTGCTGAGAAACTTAGCGACAGGTTGCGGCAGTAGATTGTTGACAAGTTTCTGAGCAACTTGTCGCCAACAGTTTCACAGTATGAAGTTGCCGCCAATTTGCTAACCAGATGGTCGCAACTCATGTATACCAACTTTCTGATCAGAAAATCTGGTGTAAAGTATCTGGGAATAATATTAAGTATATATATGCCAATTAATAGTACACAATTATAGTTGGCTACACGTTTTAATGTAAATGAACGAGAATACAATAGTCAGCAATTTACGTAGTCTCCAAACGCCACACTCGGAGTCTTACAATCGACTGACTCCTGTGGCGTACACTTACAATATGAAACTTAGTTACCTACGGGGACATCTATCGGACATTACAATCCTTTCCTTTTAATTTTTAACATTTCCAATGATTAACAATTACAAATTTAATCTATCAGGTGTCCTAGATGTACGCTGCAATCTACGAATTGGGTTTTCTATCTTAACTTTACAAGAACGCGTGTTATTTAACGTTACATTCTGGCGTTCATGTGTTGATTGGTCATTCATCACAACAGGCGTTTCACACACATCATTACAGTTATCATTCGGTACGGTCGGTACCGTATTTTGATACTGCTTAGTTACATCCGTAGACTCACGTGTCACACCTAGCATAACCCGTTCCTTCTGGATTTCACTAT
This sequence comes from Microplitis demolitor, assembly GCF_026212275.2. Taxonomy (NCBI): domain Eukaryota; kingdom Metazoa; phylum Arthropoda; class Insecta; order Hymenoptera; family Braconidae; genus Microplitis; species Microplitis demolitor. The sequence continues at coordinate 4,528,265 of NC_068553.1, forward strand.
CTTTATAGTTTCGACTACAAGCTCTCATTTGATTAACATGCCTTTTCCAAATCGACACACCAGTATCAGTTAGACACGTGACAGGGCTTAATTGAGAGTTAATAGTCGCAACTAGCCATGAACCCGTTCGATAATCTTTGACCACGACCCGTGAACCAACATCAAAATTTACCCTTCGATTACCCGTGTAACAAAGCCTTTGTGCATCTAACTTCTTCTTAACGTGTTCTCGAAAGTCCGGTCTAATTAAATCTAATATGGTTCTAAACTTACGACCCATTTGTGATGCCGCAACACTTACGCCTGTGGTTGCATGAGGAGTTGCTCGATAATAAAACAAGTATTTCGTTAGTGCTTCATTTTTATCATACCCAGATTTAACATCATTTTAAATTTATTCTTAAAAGATCTAACCACATTCTCAGCGGCTCCGTTAGACGCTGGGTGATATGGTGCTGTTTTAATGTGGACAATTCCATATTTGCTAACAAATTCTGCGAAATCTGCTGAAGCAAACGCAGGCCTGCTGTCGGAAACAATTTTATATGGAAGGCCCCACGTAGTAAAATAATCTCTTAACATAAATACTGTTGTTTTGGTTGTGATATCTTTGACAGCAACTATATCGACCCATTTCGAAAAAGCGTTAATAATTACTAAATACATTTGTGATTCGATAGGTCCAAGGAAATCTAAATAAAGCCTATGGTTAGGTGAATCAGGCCAACTCCAAGAATGTAGATGAACTCTAGGCGGGTTATCACGTTCTCCAGATAAAACTTGCAAGACACATATTTCTTCAATATCAGAGTCAATTCTTGGCCACCACACAAGCGACCTAGCCATAGCCTTCATTTTAACAATACCAAAATGTATACTATATAATTCTTTTAATATCTGGTTTTGTAACGCTTTGGGTACCACAACACGATGGTCCCACATAATACAGTCAGTTTCAATTGATAATTCATGAGCTCTATTTTGATATGGTATTAATTCATTATCAATTTTACTCGACCAGCCATTCTTAATAAATTGAGTGACCAACCGTAGCACTCTATCTTTACAATACTCCCTAACTAATGTCTCATAATCAATAGTTATTACGTCATCTAATACATAATTTAGGTACGCGTGTACTCGGGTGATTGAACATCCTAGTTATCAATCGTCTCAAACTCAGACTTAACAGAACTATTACTAGCTCTGGACAGAAAATCAGCTATTTTGTTATCGATTCCCTTAATATATTTGATTTCAAAGTCATACCCCAATGAAATCACGGCCCACCTTTGAAGTCGGCTAGCAGGCATGACTGGGATTCCCTTTTTCGGCCCAAAAATATATATTAAGGGCTTGTGATCGGTCTCTAACACGAAATGTCTCCCATACAAGTATTGGTGAAATGTCTTCACTGCAAAAATAATTGCTGAAGCTTCCTTGTCAATTTAAGAGTATCTTCTTTCAGCTTTCGTCAATGATCTTGAAGCAAAAGCAATTGGTCGATCAATCTTATTCGGTAAAACATGAGCAATGACTGCACCAAGACTGCAAGGAGACGCATTGCGCGTGACTAACTGGCAATTCTGGGTTATAATACATTAACACTTGTTGCGAGCATAGACAAGCCTTAACTTCATCAAGTGCTACTTGTTGTCCTCTACTCCAGGACCACGCATGATCCTTTCTCAACAGTTTGTACAGTGGTTCGACAATACTCGAATAGTTCCGAATAAATTTTGTATAATAATTAATCATTCCTAAAAAAGCGCGTAATTCCGATTGATTACTAGGAACAGTAATATTAGAAATAGCTAAAGTCTTTTTTATCAGAGATGATAATTCTGTTTTTACCAACAATAAAACCTAAAAATTCAACTTGATTTTTATTAATTTCACATTTCTCTTTCCGTAACGTTAAGCCGCATTCTTTTAATTCATTCAAAACCACTTTTAATTGACTATCGTGTTCTTGAGCAGTCGTACCGTATACAAAAAGATCATCGTAAAATATCTTAACCCCTTCAAACCCTTTGAATTGGTTCTCAAGTTCGCTCTGAAATATTCCCAGTGCTGGTGATACCCAAAGCATAGACGATTATATCCGAATAATCCCAAATGTGTGGTTATTACAACTAATTCTTTCGATTTATCATCTAATTCAAATTGCTGGTAAGCATTTGATAGATCTAATTTTGACACACGTTCTATTTTTTTTACTGCTGACAGTAAATCTTGAATTCTAGGTATCGGATGCTTGTTTTTCTTTAACCACAAATTCAGCGTAACTTTAAAGTCACCGCAAATGCGAATCTGACCATTTCTCTTAATAATTGGAACTATTGGAGTTGCCCAATCACTATCACTTACTGGAAATAAAATACCTTTATTAACTAATCGATTAATTTCTTTTTCAATTTTATCTTTGAGTGCATATGGCAATGGTCTAGGTTTGCAACAAGTCGGTTTTGCATTATCTTTCAATTCTAGTTTAATTTTTCGCTTATTATACTTGCCCAATTCATGTGTAAATACTACTTTAAATTCCTCCATGATTTTCTCATTCCTAATCTCTTCCCCCACAAATTTAAACCCTAGTGTTGAGTTGGAGTCGATTGACCCAAGTGGTTCCAACTCCCGTATCCAGTCACGTCCAACAATCGGATTGCTATCACCCTGAAATACATAAAACTTTAGTTCATACGTTCTATTCTTATACTCAACATTTACCATAATGACGCTTAATGGTTTCATAACATCACCTTGATACGATTTAAAATTACGATTACTAGCTAGCATGTCCTTATTTTTAAAACATTTATCATAAGGTTCCCTAGAAATAGCTGACACTGGAGAACCAGTATTTAACTCCATGATTTTATTTTCTACTGTTAAATTAACAAAAATTGTATTATTTTTATTACTATCAATGACTACAACATTTGAATCATTTAAATGAAATAATTGCTCCAGGTCATCAGCTAGATCTACTTCGTCAATAAAATTATGATTATCTCGCTTAAGCGATTTATTACTATCAAAATTCTTAAAACTATTCTCTTTATCCTTAATCGTATTTTTATAATAATTCTTTTTGTCTCTATTCTTACACATTTTAGCTAAATGACCCTCAACTTTGCAAATATTACACTTATAATCTTTATACCTACACGGAAACTTTTTGTGATTATCTTTTCCACAACAAAAGCATTTATTACTTTCTAACGTGTTATTTTTCTTCTTATGCTGAATGTAGTTGATCATCGATGAGTCATCCTTCGTAGAAGTGGATTCCATTCTCATGACGTCGTTCGCCGCTGATTTCAACGCCGAGGAAATTTCAATTGCTCGATTATATGTGAGATTGGGTTCACCCAAAGCCTCTTCTTCACCGCTGCACTCCTCAGACCCCACACCAGTTGATCTCTGATGTTCGACTCCAGATTTTCACCAAATTGATTACTGCAGTGACAATTTTTTTAACTCTGCCAGATATGACTTCACGTCTTGATTACTTGCTTGACGACATTCCTTGAACTTCTAGCGTTCGGTAATTACACTAGGAGCCGGTTGTAAATGAATACCCATGATTATCATTAATTTCTCTAGTTTCTTATCGGATGGCAACACCGGCGTACATAAATTCCGTAATAACTCATATGCTTGTGGACCCAGTGACGTAATAAACAGCAACTTTTTCTTACTTTCAGGTACACTACTGACAACGACATAATGTTCGAAAGGTTCTGTCCATGCAGTCCAACTGTCTGTAATTTCGAATTCTTTCAGTAAACCAATTTCAATTAACATAACCATTGCTTGCGCCGCCACTTGATCAAGCTTTTCCTTATCTCGTTTAGCTTCATATGCTTGTAATTGCAAACTTTGATTCTGTAGCAGAATTTTATAATTATCAAGCTCTTGTCTTTCTGCATTGAGTCTTTGACTTTCGTGAATAATGTTCTGCCGCTCTACTTTCAATTGTTTCCTCAGCTTCTCTAATATTCCATCGTCATCTTGTCAACTCCGCATGTGCACGCGCTTGAACTATTAATAAATTCTCACTTTTAATTATTCTTCTTTTTAATTAATTTTTCTCTCGTCGCCAATTATGTAAAGTATCTGGGAATAATATTAAGTATATATATGTCAATTAATAATACACAATTATAGTTGGATGCATGTTTTAATGTGAATCAACGAGAATACAATAGTCAGCAATTTGCATAGTCTCCAAACGCCACACTCGGGGTCTTAGAATCGACTGACTCCTGTGGCGTACACTTACAATATGAAACTTAGTTAACTACAGGGATATCTATCGGACATTACATCTGGCTATCAGGGTAATCTTTATTCGAATTTTAAATGTTCTTCTTTTTTTTGTACACCTCAATAGCGAACGCAATGTGTGTGCCCTACTATCGAAAATATTTTTTCGACTAATTCGCTCAAGTTAAATCATCTTACACTTTTTCGTTTTACTACAATTGGTTGAAATGTGTACTATTATAAAGATAATTTATCAAGCATCCCCGTGAAAAATGAATCATATACGGCCATATATGATCATACGTGGCCATATATGTAAATTGACCAGGTATGGTCATGTATGATCATACATAGCTTGATATGGTTATATGTAACTTGGAATGACTATGTATAGAAATTTTAACTAAATTAAAAAAAAAAGGCTGGGTATCGGTTGGCTCTGAGAGCTCGAAAACATTAGTATAAATACATTTTCGAGCTCGAAAATACCTTTGTTTCCTTTTTTCATGAGTTTTTGAAGCTCAAAGAGGTTAGGTTCTATCTTACAATTATAAAATTTAGAATCCAAAATAATTAATGAATAAGCGTTTTTTATACATTTATTCACAATTATGTTCAATAATTATAGCTTAAAAATAAGTTTACGTGATACGTTGTATTTATATCATGTAAGTATATCGTGGTACAAGCGAACATGATGATTTTCAAGCAGTCAATTCCAATGACTTACATAGAAAAGAACATATTAGTTTTGAGTTATGTTGTTCAGTAATCATAATATTATTCAATGAAAAATGCAGATATAGATTTTACATTTATTATTCCGTCAATGATATTTCTTAAACGGATTGTCTGATTGGGATGTACTTGGCGACAATCGAATGCTTTCATCAAGTTCTAATGCTGATTAGATTTTGGATTTGATCGATTTGACAGTTTTCAAAATATTAAAACAAAAAAAAATTTTATTTCTTGGTTTTTTTTTAAATATCTCAGAGCCTATTTGAGTAAATGATCTATAATTTTCTGGAAATCTAAGTTCAGAAGAAATCTTTCAAATTCTGCAAGAACCATCTAAATAGGTTCATTCATTAAAAATATATAAGGTTTACATCCACGCTTATACCCACCCACCCATTCACCCTCACACACACACACACACACAAACACACACTTGGACATCATTCTGGAAATAGTCGAAATAGCTTCCTAGGACCTCAAAACGTCGACATTTGATGAAAACTCGATTTTCGAAAATCGGGGTGAAACCAATAACTTCCCGAATTTTTCGAAACTCGACGATATCCTTAACGGAAAGTTGAAAAGATTTTTTTTTCTAATTATTTTGGCGACGCAGAGATTATCAGCTATACGAATAATTGCATTCTCAATTGAATTAGAAATTCTCAATTCAGAGAAATAACGATAGACATTGATGACCGCAACCGCTTTACTAGGATTCGAACCCGGGTCCTTACGCGCTCGTTGAGCTCGATAAAATTGTTGTATATACATTTTCGAGCTCTTTGATCTCGAAAATACTTTAGTATGCTCTTGTTTTAAAAAAAAAATGTTTTTTACCATTTTTTCTCCCACGATATCAGTGTTGCCAACACTTGAAATTGTATCCTCTTAAGAGTAAATTCAAAAACCCCCTAACTGACAATTTGAAAAATGTAGGTTCTTATCTAATATTAAATTGTTTAATTTTTAATTATTTTTTTTTATTTTAAATAATTACAAAGAGCATAAACAAAATTATTTATGGTTATTATTATAATAATTACAATTATTTATAACCACTTAATAATAATAATAATAATAATAATAATAATAATAATAATAATAATAATAATAATAATAATAATAATAATAATAATAATAATAATAATAATAATAATAATAATAATAATAATAATAATAATAATAATAATAATAATAATAATAATAATAATAATAATAATAATAATAATAATAATAATAATAATAATAATAATAATAATAATAATAATAATAATAATAATAATAATAATAATAATAATAATAATAATAATAATAATAATAATAATAATAATAATAATAATAATAATAATAATAATAATAATAATAATAATAATAATAATAATAATAATAATAATAATAATAATAATAATAATAATAATAATAATAATAATAATAATAATAATAATAATAATAATAATAATAATAATAATAATAATAATAATAATAATAATAATAATAATAATAATAATAATAATAATAATAATAATAATAATAATAATAATAATAATAATAATAATAATAATAATAATAATAATAATAATAATAATAATAATAATAATAATAATAATAATAATAATAATAATAATAATAATAATAATAATAATAATAATAATAATAATAATAATAATAATAATAATAATAATAATAATAATAATAATAATAATAATAATAATAATAATAATAATAATAATAATAATAATAATAATAATAATAATAATAATAATAATAATAATAATAATAATAATAATAATAATAATAATAATAATAATAATAATAATAATAATAATAATAATAATAATAATAATAATAATAATAATAATAATAATAATAATAATAATAATAATAATAATAATAATAATAATAATAATAATAATAATAATAATAATAATAATAATAATAATAATAATAATAATAATAATAATAATAATAATAATAATAATAATAATAATAATAATAATAATAATAATAATAATAATAATAATAATAATAATAATAATAATAATAATAATAATAATAATAATAATAATAATAATAATAATAATAATAATAATAATAATAATAATAATAATAAT